>NC_050074.1:88148941-88451971 GCF_009764565.3 Dermochelys coriacea | reverse complement strand
TTCTAATTATATTTTTAAACTTCATTTGCCAGAGTTTATGCTCTTTTCTATTTTCCTCATTAGGATTTATCTTCCACTTTTTAAAGGATGCCTTTTTGCCTCTCACTGCTTCTTTTACTTTGTTGTTTAAGCACGGTGGCTCTTTTTTGGTTCTCTATGTTTTTTTTAAATTGAGGTATACATTTAAGTTGAGCCTCTATTAGGGTGTCTTGAAAAAGTTTCCATGCAGCTTGCAGGGATTTTACTTTTGGTACTGTACCTTTTAATCTCTGTTTCACTAACCTCCTCATTTTTGTGTAGTTCCCCTTTCTGAAATTAAATGCTACAGAGTTGGGCTGTTGTGGAGTTTTCCCCACCACAGGGATGTTAAATTTAATTATATTATGGTCATTATTACCAAGCCATCCAGCTATATTCACCTATTGGACCTGATCCTGCGCTCCACTTAAGACTAAATCAAGAATTGACTCTCCTCTTGTGGGTTCCAGGAATAGCTGTTCCAAGAAGTAGTCATTTAAGGTGTCAAGATACTTTATCTCAGCATCCCTTCCTGAGGTGATATGTACCCAGTCAATATGGGGATAGTTGAAATCCCCCATTATTATTATTATTGAGGTTTTTTTTATTTTAATAACCTCTCTAATCTCCCTGAGCATTTCAGTCACTAACACCATCCTGGTCAGGTGGTCTGTAATATAGCCCTACTGCTATATTCTTATTTTTCAAGCATGGACTTACTATCCATAGAGATTCTATAGTACAATTTGGTTCCTTTAAGATTTTTACTTTATTTGATTCTACGCTTTCTTTCACATATAGTACCACTCCCCCACCAGCACGACCTGTCCTTTCAGATATATTTTGTACCCTGGTATTACTGTGTCCCATTGATTATCCTTATTCCACGAGGTTTCTGTGTGCCTATTATAGCAGTATACTATTCTATCAATATCACTGTGCCATGGCCTGTAAGTATTGAGAGTAGGGCTGTCAAGCGCTGTCAAGGTTCCTTCCCCACTCTGAATTCTAGGGTACAGATGTGGGGACCTGCATGAAAACCTCCTAAGCTTACTTTCTCCAGATTAGGTTAAAACTTCCCCAAGGTACAAACTATTTTACCCTTTGCCCTTGGACTTCCACTGCCACCACCAAATGTCCGGGTTTATTTTTTGAGAAAGAGTTGTTTGGAAACATCTTTCCAACCAAAATCCTCACCAAAACCTTGCACCCCCATGCCTGGGGAAGGCTTGATAAAAATCGTCACCAATTTGCATAGGTAACCACAGACCCAAACCCTTGGATCTTAAGAACAATGAACAAAGCATTCAATTTCTTACAAGAAGAATTTTAATATAAGAAAAGGTAAAAAGAATCACCTCTGTAAAATCAAGATGGTAAATACTTACAGGGTAATTAGATTCAAAACATAGAGAATCCCTCTACTGCAAAACCTTAAGTTACAAGAAAGACACAAAGACAAGAATATTCATTCTATTCAGCACAGTGTAATTTCTCAGCCATTTAAAGAAATCATAATCTAACACATATCTAGCTAGATTACTTACTAAGTTCTAAGACTCCATTCCTGTTCTGTCCCCGGCAAAAGCATCACACAGACAGACGCTTTGTTTCACCCTCCCTCCAGCTTTGAAAGTATCTTGTCTCCTCATTGGTCATTGTGGTCAGGTTCCAGCGAGGTTATCTAGCTTCTTAACCCTTTACAGGTGAAAGGATTTTTCCTTTGGCCAGGAGGGATTTTAAAAGGTGTTTACCCTTCCCTTTATATTTATGACAAGCGCTTAAAAATTAATTGTGATTAATTGCATGATTAAAAAAATTAATCTCGATTAATCGCACTGTTAAATAATAATAAAATACCATTTATTTAAATATTTTGTATGTTTTCTACATGTTCAAATATATTGATTTCAGTTATAACACAGAATACAAAGTGTACAGTGCTTACTTTATATTTATTTTTATTACAAATATTTGCACTGTAAAAAACAAAATTAGTATTTTTCAATTCACCTAATACAAGTACTGTAGTGCAATCTCTTTATCATTAAAGTTGAACTTATAAATGTAGAATTATGTTCAAAAACTGCATTCAAAAATAAAAATGGAAAACTTTAGAGCCTGCCAGTCCACTCAGTCCTATTTCTTGTTCAGCCAATCGCTCAGACAAACAAGTTTGTTTACATTTGCAGGAGATAATGCGGCTCACTTCTTGTTTTTAATGTCACCTGAAAGTGAGAACAGGTATTCTCATAGCACTGTTGTAGCTGGCATTGCAAGATATTCATGTGCCAAATGCACTAAAGATTCATATGTCCCTTCATACTTCAACCACCAATCCAGAGGACTTGCGTCAATGCTGATGATGGGTTCTGCTTAATAACTATCCAAAGCAGAGTGGACCGACATGTTCATTTTCATCATCTGAGTCAGATGCCAGCAGAAAGTTGATTTTCTTTTTTGATGGTTTGGGTTCTGTAGTTTCCGCATCTGAGTGTTGCTCTTTTAAGACTTCTGAAAGCATGCTCCACACCTCATCCCTCTCAGATTTTGGATGACGACACTTCAGATTCTTAAACCTTGGGTCGAGTGCTGTAGCTATTTTTAGAAATCTGATATTGGTACCTTCTTTGCGTTTTGTCAAATCTGCTGTGAAAGTGTTCTTAAAATGAATATGTGCTGGGTCATCATCCAAGACTGCTATAACATGAAACATATGGCAGAATGCAGGTAAAACAAAACAGGAGACATACAATTCTCCCCCCAAGGAGTTCAGTCATAAATTTAATTAATGCATTATTTTTTTAACGAGAGTCATTAGCATGGAAGCATATCCTCTGGAATGATGGCTGAAGCATGAAGGGGCATACGATTGTTTAGCATATCTGGCATGTAAATACCTTGCAACGCTGGTTACAAAAGTGCCATGCGAACGCCTGTTCTCACTTTCAGGTGACATTGTAAATAAGAAACCGGCAGCAGTATGTCTAATAAATGTAAACAAACTTGTTTTTCTTACTGATTGGCTGAACAAGAAATAGGACTGAGTGGACTTGTAGGCTCTAAAGCAGACATTCTCAAACTGTGGGTCAGAACCCACAAGTGGGTTGCGATCCCATTTTAATGGAGTCATCAGGGCTGGCATTAGACTTGCTGCAGCCTGGGTTTGAGCCCTCCCACTTGGGGTTGCAGGGCTTGGGCAGGCTCAGGCTTTGGTTCCCCCTCCTGGGGTCATGTAATAATTTTTGTTGTCATAAGGGGGTCACAATGCAACGAAATTTGAGAACCGCTGCTCAAAACCAAACAAAAAATATAAAACTTTAGAGTGAAATTATGTAACAAAAAAAATCTACATTTATTAGTTACACTTTGGCGATAAAGAGATTGAACTACAGTACTTGCATGTGGTGAATTGAAAAATATTATTTCTTTTGTTTATCATTTTTACAGTGCAAATATTTGTAATCAAAAATAATAATATAAAGTGAGCACTATACACTTTGTATTGTGTGTTGTAATAGAAATCAATATATTTGAAAATGTAGAAAAGCATCCACAAATATTTAATACATTTCAATTGGTATTCTATTGCTTAACAGTGTGATTAATCACGATTAATTTTTTTAATCACAACTAATTTTTTGAGTTAATCACATGAGTTAACTGAGATTAATCAACAGCCCAAATTCTGAGATATCAAAGTCAGACTGGCATCTGGTTTTGGATTACTTTAGTAAAAGTCCAAACTTCAATTAATGAGTCGTCCTGTAGGATGAGCACATTAAATACCTCTGAACTAGTTGTAACAGAATCCAAAAGAAAAAAGGGAAGGAAAAGTTTTATTTCCAGTTAATGCTATTTCATTTAAGGAACATGAATAGGTAATGCCATTGCCACATGCCACAATGCCACATGTCACAATGCCACAATGCCAAATATTTAAATAATTAGAAATGTTAATTAAGCACTCTACAGAATCACTCCAGTTAAAACAAGGGCCAGGTTTTCCAAAGTGCAACATGGCAGCCAGATTTTCGGAATTGCTCAGCTCCCACTTAGGCCTGACCGGCTGAGTCCTGAGCAATTTTTTTAAAATCCGGCCACTTCATTTAGATGCCTAAATGAGAGCCAGGTCTCTTCAAAATCTGGCCTGTTACTTAAGTGTCTAAATGGGAGTGTTATGTGCAAAATTCTTTTGAAATTTGGTCCTAAGGCATACACTGTGCCAAGATAAGCACAATTTTTGGAATTTATGGAACATCATATGGAACACAGTATAATGTTATATCGTACTACAGCAGAAATGCACACAGACCAGTAACGAATACAAACTCCTTTGATTGTCCCTTAATTATTGTACTGCTCTGTGACTAACCAAATTGACCTGTTGATAATCTCTTTTACAATATAACACAGTCCTTAATCTGACAATCACAGGATCAACTACACACACACACACACACACACACACACACACATACAGTATACTAAATTAGAATTAAATTCACACAGGTCAAAAGGGGTCATAGCAAGGCTATTCACACCATGTCAACATAGGTTGGGTCTGGGCAGGGTATTTTAGGACAGAGCAGCCATATACCTCTGAATGCCCATGTGCCATGGAAATAGTCTCTGTGCTGGTCCAACAGATATTGATTATGCACAAACTATCATGTCAAAGAATTAATAAAAGTCACAAAATAATTAGTTGAATTATTCTGAACAACTAATGTATCTGAGGAAATTGTTTTCTGTTTATAGCTATTCATGGTATAAAAAGAGGCTCAGTTCATTGGAAAATTATTGATTGTGAATTCACACTCCAGACTAGGCAAACAGTTAGTGAGCAGGAAGCTGGGGTGTAAATTTACAGTGCTCCAACATGTGTGCACTAACTAATGGGTCCTGATTATTCACTAGTAACCTACAAACCTTGACATCATACATGTGGAAATGTCAATCTCTTCTTAAGTGGCCTGTTTGATTATACTCACTGCCTTTTCCCCAGTTGCTGTATAACCCTCTGAAGTCCCACAAATCACTCTTTCATAAACCAGCACTATGGTCCTAGTGCCGTCCTATTAACCATATCCTGTATATAAACCTTAATATTCATACTTATATGAAAATAGTTTTTCCTACCTGCTTTTACTACCAAGTATCAAATATTCCTCACAACCTTCCAGGAAAATAGTCACAGTTGAAACTCATTTTCATCTTTAGAAAATTTTTTTGTTGTTTTGGCTGTTACCTTTTAAAAGTGTGGTCTACTGGTCAGGGAACTCGACTGGGAATTAAGATATTTGTCCTATTCTTGGCTGACTTGTAAGAGATGTATGACAAGGCACTTCACTGTGCTTCTATTTCCACTCCCATTCTTGAGCCATAATTGATTTAGACTGTAAGCTCTTTGGGGCAGGGACCAACTTTTATTATGTGCTTCTACACCACTTGATATCAGTTGGGGGGCCTCCAGCTGCAACTGTAATACACATTAACAATACACAAAATAATAATAAAAGAACAGTTTGTACAATTGTCTTGGAAAATTATCTACAAAGTTTCTATTCCAGCTGTCATTGAGGTCTAAAAGTTACATACGTTGCCTTTCCTGCAGATACAGTTTTTTAATTTATATCTCTGTGAAGGCATTTCAGCCACACATCTCAGAAAATACCTGAGGTCAAGGAATTTTTGTGCCTTAAAAAAAATCAACTAATTTGTTTATGTTTCTCTTATAAAAGGAAATAGTTATTTTTCCTTAATACAATATTTTCAGCCAATTTCCCTCACACCGCCATCTTGGGGAAGCTGACATGATACCATTCAGTACTGAGGGTTTCTGTATATGTGAGACAGAATAATCTTAAATGCTGTCCTTAGTCATAGCTGTTATTTATAATAAATAAATATTAGGAGCAGCCTATATTAACTCAGCTCTGGAAAAACAAAGGAAGAGACTTACTGAGTCAATTGGAAAGATAATTATAGAAAAGTTCATCTGTAGCACACACATCTCCTATTTCTCTTAAATTACTTCTACACCTTTGTTTTTTCCCCAATTTTTACAACAGGGTCTCTGTTACAAGTGAAACTGATTTGTTGCACTGCAAGCTTGAAACAGTTTGTGAAGAAAAAGAAATCCCTCTCCTGGTAGTAAGGAGGTGAAGAGTCAATCATAAGGATTTTTATACTGCCATATGAAAGAAGGAATGTCCACAGTTGCCTAATTTAAGAAGCTAGAAACATCCTGTAAAAAAGCACAAGTGTGTTGCCTACTTATTAACACACGAAACACAGACAGGTTTATACCTAAAGATTGCTAATGTTAAACTGTCATTACCAACTTGACACTATGCAATACATTTCCATTCCCTCTCCCCTTATTTACATATTCACCGACCTACAGTACGAAAATAGCAAATCTACTGCTACAAAATAGTCTTTGGACAAGCTAACCTAATTTTGTAATAAGGGGTGGATGTAGATTTATTAGAGCCATAGGACTAAACAATGGCAAAGTTATTGTTTGTTCTTTCAGGATTGATTCAGACAAACAGTTAAACCAAAAGCCATGATCTCCTTTTGAAAAAACTGTATGAAGATCCGACTGATAAAAAGCTTAATTTTTCCATAGCAATTTAGTGAATTGTGGGAAATTAATGCTGCTGACCAGATGAAAATTGAAGCTTCTGAAATGTGGTGCTAGTGAAGAGTCTTGTATATCTCCTGAACAGAAAAGGAGACAATTGCTTATGTTACGAATTATTGGAAGATGCAAATCTTCCTGTCAGGAAATCAATAGGTGCAACCTTATGTATTTTGTTATCATCGGGCATACAAATAAAAACAGCCTTGAGAAAGTTATTAGGGAAGGAATAGTAGGGGACAACCAGCAAAGAGATTGATACATAGTCTGCAGTAGACCATTGGGAGGTCATCTGCCCTGTGTTTGAAGCTAGTGATTGATCAGAACGCTTCCAAAAATATCTGCTATGATATCACCAATATTCAGATATGAATAAATGGAGTTTACTTACTTACTCATTCTTAGTACTAGGAAGCTAGCAAAACCCTAGTAATCATGCATTAGGGATTATAAATAATCACTCCCAGAATTCCATAGCTGTATATCCCAAAGGGTTATTAGTCATTAGCTGCTGCTGCTGCAGTGGGAATAGAATTATTTTCTGTGTCCTGTTTCCTTGTATGGGATGTGGTGGATGTTTCCTTCTACCTCATCCTCCAGACGCTTTCAAGATTGAGAGATAGAGTGGCTGTAAATGACAGCTATCCTTCTCCGAAATCCTGCAGCAGGAGAGAGTGAGAGACCAACATCCAAGAAGGAAGGTCAGCCTGCCCTAAGTCTCTGTGCTCACAGACAGACCCCTAAGAAGAATGGGTTCTGGAAAAGGAGGAGAAATATGGAACCAAGTTCAAGGTCAGCCCCTGATGACTGAATCCTTAGGTGGTCAGGTTAATGCAACTCACACAAACTGGGGGAGGGATAGCTCAGTGGCTTGAGCATTGGTCTGCTAAACACAGGGTTGTGAGTTCAATCCTTGAGGGTGCCATTTAGGGATCCAGGGCCAAAATTGGGGATTGGTCCTGCTTTGAGCAGGGGGTTGGACTAGATGACCTCCTGAGGTCCCTTCCAACCCTGATATTCTATGAATATCTAAGATAACTGTGTAAGAACCCAGTAGGGTTCGTGACGCACTTAAACTATGAGCTCCTAGTGCTGCTAGTTCCACAGGTAGTACTGATTAAAATCAAATCAAACATTCTCCGCTCTACTCACTCTAAGTCCCAAACACATGGCCCGCAGGGTTCTTCCCTGAAAACAGCAAAGCTCCCCGCAACCCCCCACCCAGTCTCTTCCCCAGTGCGCTGCAACCCCAGCCTATCTCCCGGCCGGGGTGGGCAAACTACGGCCCCAGGCCGGATCCTCCCCCTCAGGGTTTTGGATCCAGCCCGTGGATTTGCCAACCCTGTGGTGCTGAAGGCCCCGTGCTGCTCCCTGAAGCAGCAGGCACCGCTTCCCTGCAGCGAGGAGGAGCAGAGAACTCTGTGAACTGCTCTTGCCTGTGGTTACCTCCCCTGAAGCTCCCACTGGCCGGGAATGTGGACGCGCGGCCAATGGGAGCTTCGGGGGGCGGAGGGGGGGGTACCACAGGCAAGAACAGCTCACTGACTTCTCTGCTCCGCCTCCCCTGGGGGCCGCAGGGAAGCGGTGCCCGCCGATTCCCGGAGCGGAGCAGCAGGGGGCCGGGGCCGGGAGCCTACCCTGTCCCTGGTGTGCGCCCCTGCCACCCCGGAGCCACTCAAGATAAGCGGCGCCAGGCCAGAACCTGAACCCCGCACCCCAACTTTCTGGCCTGAGCCCCTGCCTGCACCCCATCCCCCCTGCCACCCTCCTCACTCCCTCCTGCACCCCAACCCCTGCCACCCCCCTCACTCCCTCCTGCACCCCAAACCCCTGTCCTGAGCCCCCTGCTGCACCCCACCCCACTACACCCCGCATTCCCTGCTGCACCCCGTATGAGTCCTCATGTGGTCCTCCTGGTGATTCGAGTTTGAGACCCCTGCTCTAAATACAACTTATAGCTATATGAACCTTCGTATCAAAGCCACATAGTACTTAGCATTTTAACAGGAAACTATATTATATTGTGTTCGTCAGAATGGCCATTAGACACCCCCACCCCCAACTTTGGCTGCTGGGATGCAACTCAGCATGCTGAAAATTAACGTTTTTGACTTAAGGATCACTTTTTTTCCTTTCTCGTTCTTTAATGATCTCAAGCTTTTCAATTTCCTATTGCAGGCAGATATGACCATCCAGCGTACCTCTAGAGATGAGGGGAAAGAGGAAGGCATCACCCAAACCCAGGACAAAAAGATGGCAAGTTCTTGCCCTCCCTAGCATATTCAAATATATACAGAGGACAATGGTGCAATCATCATCACCAGCACAAGTCTGCTAAACTTTTACAGATCTGGCAGTGATATTCTCAGATTTGGCTATAACACAAATCCACCCTGCTTTGAAGGGTGGTAGACTGGAATTATAGCTGAACATTTCCTAATTGGCAGCTCTATATTGCAGTGTTGATAGTTCAAAAGCTGCTCCTCTTCTTATTTTACTGTAATTTATTCTAAAAAGCAATCACCCTGCTGGCAAAATCCACTGGTGCAATTCCTAACCTTGAAATGCTGGACCAGAAATCAAATTGCAGTCTGTCAACAGATGCAGGCACATCACATTTACTAGCCACTTTAGCAAGCTTAAACATTAAAAAGATATCCCCCAGACAGCTTTATTTAAGGATCTGAAAATCTTAGCTTCAGAAATCCAGTCATTCACCTGAACATTCTTGTGTAAATATTAAACACTATTTGACCTTTGATCCACTTAACAAAAATGGATAAAGACAACGTTAATAAGCTTTAAAGGACAAACACTGTAGCTGAAAGAAAGAGAAGTCCCTCCCTCCTCTCCCCCACCCCACAATTTACTGCTGACTGAGCTAAAAGCCATTAGGCAATCCCAATATTCTCAAAGTTGGCTTGCAATCTATAAGACCTCTACAAACTGCAATTTCCCAAGAGCAATGGTTCTCAAACTGTGGGTCGGGACCCAGTGGGTTGCACCCCCATTTTAATGGGGTCACCAGGGCTGGCATTAAACTTGCTGAGGCTTAGGGCCCAGAACTGAAGGAAAAGCCCGAGCCCCACGGCCCAGGGCCAAAGGCAAAGCCCAAGGGCTACAGCCCTGGGTGGCAGGGCTCAAGTTACAGCCCCCTGCCTGGGGCTGAAACCATTGGGCTTGGGCTTTGGCTCCCCAGGCTGGGGCGGCAGGGCTCAGTCTTTGCCTCACACCCCCACCTGGGGCGGCAGGCTCAGGCTTCGGTCCTCCCTCCTGGGGTAGTGTAGTAATTTTTGTTGTAAGAAGGGGCTTGCGGTGCAATGAAGTTTGAGAACCGCTGCTCTAGAGTAACCTTAATTACAAAGAATCTGACTATAGCCTGCATGCTTGTAATGTAGATTTGTGAAAGAACATTTCTGAAGTTGTCATCAGTTTACATTGTATTATATTATATTTATTATATTACATTATATTTATATTATTTCTCTGTCTGTATTTGAGTTATGCACCTAGCAACTCTCCTAAAGGAAACAAAAACAAAATACTGAATTATTAATTAGGTTTTTTATTATTTGATATTTGTAAAATACTGGTGAAATGTTAAAACAAACATGTAGAAACAAAACTCCAAACATCCAGCTCAGCTGGCCAAGAAATCATGTAGCTTGGCATTAGACACATTCAGGCTTATGTGACAAGTGACTTCTACTTCTATGTCAATAATAGCTCTTCCTGAATACACGAAGTTGGGCACAATTCAGACCTGCTATTTGTTGGGATTTGATGGTAATTTGAAGTCAGGACCACCTTTTTACTCCTCAGGCAGGAGGGCCTATTTCACTCTTTCACCTGTGGACAGTGAAGGATCTAGTTGGGATTCAGATTTCTTTAAACTAGTAGATCACTGCTGATAGGCTACTAGGAAGCTGAGATCATTTTTTGTCTTCAGTCATTAAAACAAACTTCCTCCTGCTGCATAGCAGATCAGATCACAGATCACTCTCTCCTACAGATAATCTGAGACACACAAACTGTATGGGAATATGGCCAGAATGCCAATGGCAAAACTTCATTTCCAGTCAGACTGGTTGCACTAGAAAGAACTTCTGAAGTCCTGTACTGAAGTTCTGCAATGATGGAGTATTCCTCTCCATCATTGCAACTGGAAAGTCAAAATCATAGAAACATAGAAGGTTAGGGTTAGAAGGGACCTCAGAGGTCACCTAGTTCAACCCCCTACTTGAAGCAGGACCAATCTCCAATTTTTGCCCCAGATCCCTAAATGGGCCCCTCAAGGATTGAACTCACAACCCTGGGTTTAGTAGGCCAATGCTCAAACCACTGAGCTATCCCTCCCCCGCAAAAATCAGCACAACTATTCCAGGTAATGAATAGCTTGGCATTCCTGAAAACTGACTCTGAGAACACAATGAAACCATGGCGATGAGACTTCTTTACCGATCTAATCCTATATAAAGTTTGTTGACCTTGATTCTGTTGATGCCAGATCTTCAATAGAAATAAGACTGCTCAGAAGCATGTCTCAGACAGAATTGCATGGTTAGAGCCTTACTGACATCAATGAAACTTGTCAAGAAGAGGAAACAAACAAATAGAAATGAGAATCTCAGAAGGTCCAGAGGTTTGTAGCAGATAATCATCCAGGAGTTTGAATGCTTATTTGAATGTATCCCTGATATCTCAGTTCAGAAACAGAGTAGATATAACACAAAAGAAGGCTGTTACTTTGTTTGTATTAGGGTTTTGTTTTGTTTTGAAAGACTGTGAGAGAAATTTCTGGTACTCCTTCCTTCTGACTTTTTCAGAAATACTATGATCAAAGCTTTTCCTGAAGTATTTCAGGATTTCCACTTATGGACAAATCTTGATTCTGCTGAAATTAGTAAACATGAAAATTAATACAAATTGAGACCTTGGGCTAACTGTCTAGTCAGTTCTGAATTTTCCTGAAGTGGTTCTTCCTCTCTTGTCCATATTTTTGCGAGTGCCTCTTTCTTTTCATAGAAACTGGAGAAGGGGAGTCTGATAAAATGGGATTCTGGATGTAATTTCATGATGGAATCCAACAAAATAAAAGTATGTTTGCTCCTTTCAATGAAAAGGCCATGAAAATTAGTTAGTAGAAGAAATGACAAAGAAAGACATAAGAGATGTAGAAGTATAAGCAGCTGTATTCTCCCCTCCCTATAGCTTTACAGAAATTGAGAGAAAAGAGTTAATTGTTTATAAGAACTAGAAAATTTATCTAGGAACCCAGTGTCTACTATTACAAGTCATGAAACTTATCTACAGCTATAGAAAACCACAGCAAAGATCACACAGGTAACAGACCAGAGACACTGACCAGTTACAACTCTAAACACAGAAGAGGAAACTAAGGAATATTCGACTTTGAAATATATCCACAATTTTAAAAATACAACAGATGCAGGATGGAGAATACTGACATTTAAAGTTTTAGTGCAGGTTCAGTATAATCATACCAGGAACACCCCAGTTAGCGATAATTAGCCTGAACTTCACCTTTTCACCACAGATTTGCTATAGGAAAGCAGAATGGAGAGTGATAAAGGCAGCAAAACCACATAGCTGGTTGACTGTACTGCAGTTAAGACAATCTAATTTAAAAGAATCTTTGTCAGTCTGACTGAAACTTTAAACTGATGTATCGTGCCATCTACATCACACACTAATCATAAAATCAACCTCAACTGACCTGGAGGAATGGATTTTGGATAGGTATACATACACATGTATATTTTATAAACATACAACTAGATACATATATACTTTAATTCATCATTCTCTTGCTGTAACTGTAACAAATTCTATGGATTTTTTCTAAGAGATAAAAATTACACACACACAGTGTGGTAAGTGCATAGATTGTGCATAAAAGGCTTATTTTCTGTATTGTGTGTATTATGCCATAGGCTATTTTGATTTCTCCTTGTTGACTTTAAGTACTCTGCTACTTGGACAGAGAGAGTGGGAAAACACTCCTCAAGGAGCTGTCTGTGCTTCTCTCTCTATCTCTCTCTCTCTCATATTTTTTTTTCAAAATTGAGACATGCTAACCAAGGGCAAACAAATGTAGTGGTGACTAACAAAAATGCTAAACTTAATCTGTTTGCTCAGTTTCATCAGTGATTGAAGCTTGATTTTCATTTGACATTTCTTTGCTTACTCATCATTGCTACTCATGAGAGTAAACCATGAGTTGCAAGTTTGACTTCCCAAGGATCCTGCTTAGAGTCTTCATATCTGCTAGCAGCTCTCTACAACATTAGAAGTTCTATGCTCCCTGAGTGAGATGGGTCTGCAGCCTGTCTTTGTTCCCTGTGAGGGATTCAAGGGGCTAAAGGTTAGTTATCTCAAAGAAGACTATTACTCTGAAAAAAAATCACAGTATAAAATTTTCAAAGATGATGAAAATTACCCCCACTCCTGCTTAAAATTAATGCTATTTGTAACTTATTTTATACCATCAAATCTCACTGATCCTTGGCATCAAGGAATGATTTAGAATGAGAAAGGTCTTCAAGAAGATATAGGGAAATGCTAGAATGTGGACAATTTATTCTAAATTGAAATTTAGGTTTGCCTACACTGTATTTGGCTTATAGAATATATAGCATTGTATTGTTCTGTTACATGAGTTCCAGATGGTAGCAAAGATAATAGAATTAAAATAGAGATGAATTTGACCTCTTGCCTTAAGTTGTTCACTTGTTAATAAAGCAACAAAATAATTAGAAACAAAATACAATTGACAACCAACACATGTTTTCCCTCCCTAGAAAGTTGTTATGAAACAGAATACACACTTTTCTGGTTTAATAGTGTAAATGGAACAAATCAAAACTCCAAACACCAAATCTTTAATGTTAATTTCTTATGAGCTTATGTCAAGCAGCTTGTATAACAATAAACCATCTGTCTTCATGGCATCATTGGCTCTGCATTAGGAGTAAAATCTTGGCAAAACTCTGATTGAATCCAGTTGAGCCATTGACTTCAGTGGAGCCAGGATTTCACACTAGGTTCTGAACCCTCTGCAAATTAATGATGCTCCACAAATGTCGACACTCAGGTATTCAATTGCAGTGAATAAAAATTTTGAACAATTTAAGTCCTGTGTTTTGCCAAAGAATATATTCATTCTTTAGCTTTTCCGTGTTTCTTTTCACAATTCAAGTCTTTGAAAGGGAGTCTATTTAAAAAAAAATATCATGCAGTGACTCTACTATTTTAAAATCTCCACTTGTGCACTTTTCAAATCTCTTAATGTTTTTATTATGTATACATAGCAAAGGTAATACTGCTTAACATCAGTAACACGACTTCTCATTTTGTAAAGCTACCAGAGTGAAATCATTAGAAAATTCTGAAGTTGACATTGGTAGAAAACTAATTGATGATTCTAGCAAGTATTACCAAAGAAGGAATCATGATTGTCTAGATAATTAGCTCACGGGAGGGATTCATGCCACTCATATTCATTTTTGCCTCCATCTTTTTATGAAGGCACCAGAAAACAGAATTAATAATCTTTAAATGATCCTACTCCCAGAGATCATATTAGCCGTGTGATCACTGTTGCAAAACATAACCTTCAAAAGAGTCCTGTCAGAGCTATTGACAGCTCTATGTACATTTTATGAGTGTCATGCTGTTGTGGGCTCAGAAAAGAGATGAAGTGCTCGTTTCATTAGAGGTCATTAATGCACTAGATCACCAAAGCAAATGTTCTCTTTTGGAAGAAATGACACTGTTCACTTCAGAAAAAAGAAAAGGCAATGTGCAGAGACATTTCTAACTAATTCCCTTTTTTGTTTGAAAATTGTCAGTATTTTCGATTCAACAACATGAAACCAAAAGGAACACCGATGGGAGATATAATGAAGCAATAGTTATCTCCTCCCACCCCACAACCTCACCTTCCAAACGGAAATACCATATCCAGTCTTTATATTCTGGAACTGTTACAAAACAGTGAGTTTTACCAGACAAGGTAAAGAGGTGACTTAGCAGCAACACTGGGTGTTAATCTGGAAAACAATATAAGCCCTTCAGTTAAAAGAAAGGACAAGCAATTAAAACTGCAGGGCCATAATTCATAGATGCTGGTCTTCTCTATGGTGACATTCATTATCCCTTGCCAGCTGAGCACATAGTTTATTTTCAGTTTAACAGTTTATTGCAATTTAGCTTAAATAAATATATTGATTCCATGCAAAACACAGTATTGATGATATTGCCAATGTTAAAGTTGACAGATTAACAACTCAGAAGTTGCCAAATACATTATGAAAGAGAAATGTACCTTCTATTACATATAGTAGATGTTTTTGCTGTACTTAAAGTTTACAGTCTTCAAACTTGAATTGCTTTTTACAATAAGTATCAAAGAGATCACCTAAATAAGACATTTTTAAAGAAAACAGATCAAGTAGTTTTAAAATTCACTTTTTTCTTAAGTACAATTCAAACCTAGAACAGCTGAGAACACTGTGAGGGTGAGAAACACTTGCATCAGTCTCTTTAGATAATGGATGCCTCAGAGTCCCATGCAACTCAGAATTGAGAGATGAAGTGGTGGAGGAAACATGGTCTAATGGATAAACCACAGCACAGCGATTCACTCAGTCTGGTTTCTGTTTATGGTTCTTCAACTGACTTGCTACATAACCTTAATCAAAACATTTTTACAGATGATGCCAGTAAGTACTCACCTCACAGGAGGGTGGCTAATTTACTTATCTGTGTGGGGTAATTTTAAACCCATAATTGAAGGCACCATAGAAGACACAGATACTCCTCCCCACCACATTTTAATTAACAGTTGTGCCACAAAGGTAAATGTAAGCCAAGTCTGCAGGAAATTATTTGTCGTTTTACAGTTATGAACACTTCAAGTTAACAACATAAAAATGCTGTAATTAATTATATAAGAGAGGTTTTCATCACTTTTCTGATTTACCTTGTTGGGTCATCTAAAACTGTGGCCTCATCTCACAGAAGAAAGGGATAGAATTAACAACTTTCAACCTTAATTCTGCTTCTTGAAAGCTTGACTTCTTCTCATTCTTAACTCTAAACTAATTGGCATTTTTTGTTTTTTTTGCCTAGAACTTCATTTTCCACTTTTAGTATTTCTTTTTCTTTTTTTTTTTTGCACACACCGTTCACCTACCCCTCTTGCCACACATACACCCCCTCCAAAAAAGTCTTAACACATCTTGGAATTCCACTCAGCCTTGATTAAGACATTTTGGAACTCAACCATCTTAGCCAATTAGGCCATCTCTAAGTTGAAATTGCCTCTAAATTTAAATCTATCCAAAAGTAATGTGTTTACTGCATCCCGACACCCAGTGTTCTAAGATAGTAATTTCTAAACTGTGTTTCATGGATTTCATGGTCAGCAGAACACTGCAGAAAATTAGTAGGTCACAGGATGCTGGCTCCTTTTCACATTCAGATGCTTCTACATGCACCTAGTCTCCACATTGCAAGAAGAACCTGGATGCTTATGGCAGCAACTAAAATCAAGCAGGAAAAATAGGACAACTGTACCCAAGCAATGGTAGTAATTATTACAAGGATATTCTGCAACTGTGAACTGGATTTTGTAGTGCTGGGTCGTGGTCTGAAGTAATCATAAATGGGAGAAAAGGAGGTTTGTTAAATAATCTCTCTGTTAAGATGTGTTCCATACTACGAAATGGGTTGATGATTCTGTTTTAAGTCAACAGGGGCCAGATTGTGACATAGCCACACAGGAGATTAAGGGGTAGACACACTAGAGTTCCATGATTAGACTCTTAATCTATTCAAATTTGGGGGCAATCAAAAAAATCATGAGAAAATTCTACTATATGGGCATGAATTTCCCCTCATATAAATGCTATAAACTTCAAAACTACTGAATTAATTTTCTTCACACTTTGACGTTTAAGGAATACAAGCAGAATTTGATGTGTCTACTTTCAAGTCTGATGTTTCCAATGCCATTCAGTTACCCAGGCATACTATTACTGACTGGGACATTCACAGCAGATTGTATCCTTTTTATTCCTTTTAAACGTACACACAACTTAACAGCTGAACCATCTTTGCTCAAACTCTTAAAAAAAAGTCATGTTTATGATGAGACAAAACTGAACAATTGCTTGAGAAAGCTATGAGTGGTTAAAAGGGGGAATTAGAATGGAAATTGCTCAGAGGTCATTTTAATTGCAGTGTGTACTACCCATATCTGCTATAATATATTATGATTTGACATTTGTTTTTCTATGGCACAGATCAAAGGAGTCTCTAAAGTTCCTCCAAATTTTGCCTCTGCGTTCTTCTTAATTGTACATTCTTACAGAGACAAACATTAGATTTCACATGAAGTTTATCCTAGTTGCTCTGCGGCTTTGAAAGTGGTAAATGATAAGGTTCATAAACTGTTAGGTCAGAAGAACAATGAAACAGAGAATTGTAGGTAAGGTTGGTAGTTGTTCTCATGTCATTTAACAAAAAATTATACTCTATTTATTCAGTACTTCCACTATTCTCCTATTATTCATACACAATCTGCAGTATATCCTAGTAATGTGTGACTCAATAATCTCATCTGCAATGCTGCCAAGTATTCCTGAGACAGCATCACAGTCCATAAATACATTCAGTTCTTTGTACTACATGCTGAAGTGGCAAGGTTTGTATGAATTTGTGAATTAAATCGGTGCCATAAATAGATTCACTGAGAAAGAAAACCATTAAATATAAAAAAAATTAAGAATTGGTAAGGTTGTGACACAATCCAGAAAATGCCAAGAAATTCTAAGTCTAGCTGACATATGCGCCAGATCCTCAAGTGTTGTAAAGGAGCTATGTAAATTTCCACCAGCAGAGAATTTGACCCTCCATCTTTAACTCTCCTGCAGAAAATAAGAGGACAGAAATACAAGTCAAGGATAAAAAGGTCAACTTTAATATGAAATATCCTATCTTCTAAATTTATTGACACTGTTGTAATCCAACCTGGCTTGCGTCCCTATCTCAGGTTCTGCAGCTAGTTCTTCTTTCTGTGGCAGCATTTCCAAGGTTATGTCTACATGGCAGTTGGGAGATGTGACTGAACACATGTAGACATACCTGAGCAGGCTTTAAATGAGCTACTTTGATTAAAAAAATGCAGTGAAGCTACAGCAAAACAGGTGGTGGCATGGGATAGCTGACTGTACCCAGGGAGCCAGATGGGTTTGTACTTGGATGGCTAGCCTCTGCTGCTGTGGCTTCACTGCTATTTTTAGTGAGCTGGCTCAATCAAAGCAAGCTAGGGCATACCTGCATGTACTGAAATCATACCTCCTGATTGCAGCGTAGACATACCTAAGAGCCAACAAAGTGCGGTACTGCAAAACATTCTGCAGCATTTGGAACCCTTAATCTTTCTGTGGACCAGGGCTTTGGAGCGGAGCCCAGAGCTGGAGCGTGGAGCAGCTCCGGAGCAGTGGAGCTGCAGGTTTTTGCCTGGAGCTGGAGCGGAGCCGGAGCACAGCTCCAAAGCCCTGCTGCAGACACAATCTTTTATAGTACACTCAAACTAAGGTCAGAAGGGACCATTGTGACCATCTAGTCTGACCTCCTGTGCATTGCAGGCCACAGAGCCTCACCCACCCACTCCTGAAATGGACCCCTAACCTCTGACGGAATTACTGAAGTCCTCAAATAATGGTTTTAAAAGACTTTAAATTACAGAGAATTCCTCATTTACACTAGTTTAAACCTGCATGTGACCCATGCTGCTAATGAAGATGAAAACCCTCCAGGGTCTCTGCCAATCTGACCTGGGGAAAAATTCCTTCCCATCCCCAAATATGGCAATTAGTCAGATCCTGAGTATGTGGGCAAGACCTACCAGGCAGATACCTGGGAAAGAATATTCTATAGTAACTCATTCTTCCCACCTAGTGTCCAGTCTCCAGCTGTTGCGGATTTTTCTACTGGCAGTTACCAATGTGCATCATGCTATTGTAGGCAGTCCCATCATACCATTCCCCTCGAAATACTTATCAAGCTCAGTCTTGAAGACGGTTAGGTTTTTTGCCCCCACTCTCCCCTGGGAAGGCTGGTCTAGAACTCCACTCCTCTGATGGTTAGAAACATTTGCTTAATTTCATGCCTAAACATATTAATGGCCAGTTTATATCCATTTGTTTGTATGTCCATAATGGCGCTTAACTTAAATAATTCCTCTCCCTGCCCGATATTTATCCCTCTGATGTATTTATAGAGAGCTATCATATCTTCCCTCAGCCTTCTTTTGGTTAGACTAAACAAGCCAAACTTTTTGAGCATCCTCTTATAAGGTAGGCTTTCCATTCTTTAGGTCGGCTTTCCATTCTTTAGGTCATCCTAGTTACCCTTCTCTGCACTTATTCCAGTTTGAATTCATCTTTCTTAAAACATGGGAGACCAGAATTGCATGCAGCATTCCAGTGTGCTGGAAATACCTCATCTGATGCATTCTAGGACTGCATTAGCCTTTTTCACATCCACATCACATTGACAGCCCAGTCATCCTGTGCTCAACCAATATATCCAGGTCTTTCTCCTCCTCTGTTGCTTCCAACTGATAACTCCCCAGCATACAGCATACTTATTAGACAATCATTTATCTTGTCAATTTCGTATAAGCAGGATAAAAACGGAGGTTTTTTCTATGGCTTTTGGGGCTGTAGTACAGTACGTATGTGGCCTAACAAAATGTGGCAGATGTGACATTGCAAAATTTCCTCCAAACTGTTTGAACACCTTTTCTTTTTAAATTCCCCCCTCTAAATTTCCTGCCTCAACAAATTCTAACAGATACAGTGGTTCAACTAAGCATAATTTATATTGTTACTAAAGAATCAATTGGTCTCAGTCTTTCTGGACATTCCAGCAGTCTTTGTGGTTGATTAGAAAGCATCTTCAGGCATCTCCAGGTCTTTCACTCTCCCACTAGAGCTCCACACCAGAACAGTCCAAGACTACATTTGTTCTTCCATATTATCTGCTCTCATTTCACTCTTTTCTGCTATCTGCTCATTTTCTCTCTTGGTGTATGGCTACATTGCAGCTGGGAGCATATTTCCTAGTATGGGTAGAGAGACAGCTGATAGCTCTGCCACAGTAAGAGCACTAAAAAATCAGTGTAGCCAGGTAGTATGAGCAGCAGCTTAGGCTAACTGCCCAAGTATGTGCTCAGGTGGTCGGGGGTTTGTACTCAGGAGGATACCCCTAGCTGCTACTCATGCTCTCTCTGTCTACACTGCTGTTTAGCACTTTAGCTGACACAGAACTATCATGTGTCTCTCTACCCATGCTGGAAAGCATGGTCCCATACCCAAAGTCATATTCTCAGGTACCTTTCAATGCTTACAATTCTATTTTCAAAGGTTTCAAATAAATGATCACTGAATATGAATATTTTTCAGAGTAGCAGCCGTGTTAGTCTGTATTCGCAAAAAGAAAAGGAGTACCCGTGGCACCTTAGAGACTAACAAATTTATTAGAGCATAAGCTTTCGTGAGCTATGCATCCGATGAAGTGAGCTGTAGCTCACGAAAGCTTATGCTCTAATAAATTTGTTAGTCTCTAAGGTGCCACAGGTACTCCTTTTCTTTTTGTGAATATGAATATGTAATTTCCTTAGAAACTGTATCATCTTATAGCCAGTTTGACTTTTTTTAATTGCCAAATTTTGACTTATTTTAGTTGTGATAAAAGATTTAGTTCTTCTGCTATAATTTTATATCCATTTTGATTCATCTTAATCCCTTTGCCAAGATCACAGGATTGTGTGTCATTCTTTTACGTCTCATATCTGGTAACAGAGCATGTACGTGTCTATTATATAAAACTTCTGCTGGGAGTTTTCCAGATTGAAGCAGTCTTGCTCTGTAATGGAGTGGTTCTAGAGATATGTATTCTCTTGCAGTAATTATCTAAGCAAGTCCTTAATATACAGACTTCACACTCTGTTAGGTAATTTATGTTAATTTGTAAGCTATAGTGAAGCTCAAGGATTTACTATTTTTGAACTGTGGTCCACTGTTTTTGGAATACTAAGATAAGCAAACAAAGATTTCATTTTATTACACCTGAAGTGGTGATACCCGCAAGTTTCACTACTTTTTGAAAGTTGCCGAAATAGTCCATCAGATGATCATTTTTTCCTATGACAAACACATTAATTTCAAATTTGTTCCATGAGACTATTGGAATGTTGAAGAAATGTCAGATTTTTTAACTGTACTTCTCTGGATTTCATGCAGGTTCAATACTTGCTAACCTACTTACCATCTAAATAGACAGACTGTACATAGGTCTTAATATGACTTCTGCAGCTGTTCCTTTTTGATTTAGTTATGCTAATGTGTCCTTCATATATTCTTTCCAATATTTATGTTCTTATCACTGTGGGAATTACTAATACTACATTTTTACATCTCAGTTTTATATTGGGAGTATGCAGATGAAAAGTATAGATTTCTTAATCCATTCATTATATATCATGTATTACTGCTTGCAGTGTTTCACCCTTAGCTATTTCTTTTTCCAGCTAAACCCTTATTGCTGGATGCTTTTACAATGTTCCCATGTACTATTAAAGTTTGTTTAAAACCTGGTTATCAAGTAAAGCATACCCTCAGGCAGCACATCTGCAATTGCTAGATGGCATCGTCACTGAAATTCCAAGGTCATACCATACTTCTGAACTCTCAAAAAATAATTGTTGATTATTTGCGGTTTCTCCAAGCTCTTTCATATGCATTACAATAAGTTGTTTACAGGGGGTTTCACCTTTGAAGCGATGACCATCAAGAAAACAGGAAATTTTATACTCACAACTTAATAAGACATAAGCCTCCTTCGCATACTTTTTTCTCTGCTGCCATCATAGCTCTCACAATACAGCTATTCAGCCCCAGGTCTTTGTAGTAATACAGCTCCCAGTTCTACTTTTGAAGAATCTGTGGAAAGACTGATTTCCCTTTCAATGGGTCAAAGAATAATAGAGCTGGTACCAATGTCAGTACATATTTCAAATCTTTGGCTTCTCTTCCATGTCCTGGCATCCGTACCTATTCTGTATGTTGGTGAAGGAGGTTGCTACAGTGAGTTTGAGCTGCATAGTTGAGTATGAACTTACTGACACAATTCAATGTGACTTGCAGTTTGATTCCCCCCCCCCCATATATCTTTGAATCTTTGCACATTCAGAATCACCTGAATCTTAAAATCAGGCACTGGTGATCAATTTCTTTCCCAGGCTGATGATTTCAGTTTTTGAAAGCTGCTCTGGCCATGGTAAAGATATTGTTTCTTATCTCTTCTTCTACTGTTAAATAGTCTATACAGCCATTGCCTGACTATGCTGGAGGAAGGTCGGGAGACAATTGATATGGTTTAATTAGGCCAAAACTTTATTATTAAATGTCTGGGAACTCCCACAGATAAAAGTACATCCGCTACCATCACATGAGGGTAAAGGTGGGCTCCCTGTCATGCCACTCATAGGTGCCCCAAACCCCACCCTGTTCCACTTCTTTACCAAACACCTTCTTTACCAAACCATTTATCTGGTCATTGTATCTCCTCCCTATGGAGTACCTACACGGGAAATCCATTCCATGTTTACGTAATGAGTTGTGACATCATTGCCTAACTCCCGTTCTCATAGATTCATAGATACTAAGGTCAGAAGGGACCATTCTGATCATCTAGTCCGAACTCCTGCACAGCACAGGCCACAGAATCTCACCCACCCACTCCTATGAAAAACCTCACCCATGTCTGAGCTATTGAAGTCCTTAAATCCTGGTTTAAAGACTTCAAGGAGCAGAGAAGCCTCCCTCAAGTCAACCATGCCCCATGCTACAGAGGAAGGCGAAAAACCTCCAGGGCCTCTCCAATCTGCCATGGAGGAAAATTCCTTCCCGACCCCAAATATGGCAATCAGCTAAACCCTGAGCATATGGGCAAGATTCACCAGCCAGATACCCAGGAAAGAATTTTCTATAGTAACTCAGATGCCATCCATCTAATATCCCATCTCAGGGGATTTGGCCTATTTACCCTGAATATTTAAAGATCAATTACTTACCAAAATCCCATTATCCCATCATACCATCTCCTCCATAAACTTATCAAGTAGAATCTTAAAGCCAGATAGATCTTTTGCCCCCACTGCTTCCCTTGGAAGGCTATTCCAAAACTTCACTCCTCTGATGGTTAAAAACCTTCGTCTGATTTCAAGTCTAAACTTCCTGGTGGCCAGTTTATACCCATTTGTTCTTGTGTCCACATTGGTGCTGAGGTTAAATAATTCCTCTCCCTCTCCTGTATTTATCCCTCTGATGTATTTATAGAGAGCAATCATATCTCCCCTCAACCTTCTTTTAGTTAGGCTAAACAAGCCAAGCTCCTTAAGTCTCCTTTCATAAGACAAGTTTTCCATTCCTCGGATCATCCTAGTAGCCCTTCTCTGTACCTGCTCCAGTTTGAATTCATCCTTTTTAAACATGGGAGACCAGAACTGCACACAGTATTCTAGGTGAGGTCTCACCAGTGCCTTGTATAACGGTACTAAAACCTCCTTATCCCTACTGGAAATGCCTCTCCTGATGCATCCCAAAACCGCATTAGCTTTTTTCACAGCCAGATCACATTGGCAGCTCATAGTCATCCTATGATCAACCAATACTCCAAGGTCCTTCTCCTTTTCCGTTACTTCTAATTGATGCGTCCCCAACTTATAGCTAAAATTCTTGTTATTAATCCCTAAATGCATAACCTTACACTTCTCACTATTAAATTTCATCCTATTACTATTACTCCAGTTTACAAGGTCATCCAGATCCTCCTGTATAATATCCCGATCCTTCTCCGAATTGGCAATACCTCCCAGCTTTGTATCATCTGCAAACTTTATTAGCACACTCCCACTTTTTGTGCCAAGGTCAGTAACAAAAAGATTAAATAAGATTGGTCCCAAAACCGATCCCTGAGGAACTCCACTGGTAACCTCCCTCCAACCTGACAGTTCGCCTTTCAGTAGGACCCTTTGCAGTCTCCCCTTTAACCAATTCCTTATCCACCTTTTGATGTTCATATTGATCCCCATCTTCTCCAATTTAACTAATAATTCCCCATGTGGCACGGTATCAAACGCCTTACTGAAATCTAGGTAAATTAGATCCACTGCATTTCCTTTATCTAAAAAATCTGTTACTTTTTCAAAAAAGGAGATTAGGTTGGTTTGGCACGATCTACCTTTTGTAAAACCATGTTGTATTTTGTCCCATTTACCATTGACTTCAATGTCCTTAACTAATTTCTCCTTCAAAATTTTTTCCAGGACCTTGCATACTACAGATGTCAAACTAACTGGCCTGTGGTTACCTGGATCACTTTTTTTTTTCCATACTTAAAAATAGGAACTATATTAGCAATTCTCCAATCATTCGGTACTATTCCTGAATTTACAGATTCATTAAAAATTCTTGCTAATGGGCTTGCAATTTCAGGTGCCAATTCCTTTAATATTCTTGGATGAAGATTATCTGGGCCCCCCGATTTAGTCCCATTAAGCTGTTTCAGTTTTGCTTCTACCTCTGATATGGTAATATCTACCTCTATATCCTCCTTCCCATTTGTCATGCTACCATTATCCCCAAGATCCTCTTTAGCCTTATTAAAGACTGAGGCAAAGTATTTGTTTAGATATTGGGCCATGCCTAGATTATCTTTAGCCTCCACTCCATCCTCAGTGTTAAGCGGCCCCACTTCTTCCTTCTTAGTTTTCTTCTTATTTATATGGCTATAGAACCTTTTACTATTGGTTTTAATTCCCTTTGCAAGGTCCAACTCTACTCGACTTTTAGCCTGTCTCACTTTATCCCTACATGTTCTGACCTCAATTAGGTAGCTTTCCTTGCTGATCCCTCCCATCTTCCACTCCCTGTATGCTTTCTGCTTCTTCTTAATCACCTCTCTAAGATGCTTGCTCATCCAGCTTGGTCTACAACTCCTTCCTATGAATTTTTTCCCCTTTCTTGGGATACAGGCTTCCGATAGCTTCTGCAGTTTTGATTTAAAGTAATCCCAGGCCTCCTCTACCTTTAGATCCATAAGTTCTTCAGTCCAATCCACTTCCCTAACCAATTTCCTTAATTTTTGAAAGTCAGCCCTTTTGAAATCAAAAACCCTAGTTGCAGATTTATTTTTGTTAATCCTTCCGTTTAGTTTGAACTGAATTAGCTCATGATCACTTGAGCCAAGATTGTCCCCTACAACCATTTCTTCTATGAGGTCCTCGCTACTCACCAAAATTAAATCTAAAATGGCATCCCCTCTAGTCGGTTCAGCAACTACTTGATGAAGGAATCCATCAGCTATCGCATCTAGGAAAATCTGAGCCCTATTATTATTACTAGCACTGGTCCTCCAGTCTATATCTGGGAAGTTAAAGTCTCCCATGATCACGCAGTTTCCATTAGTATTTACTTTATTAAAGACATTAAAAAGGGCTGTATCCATATCCATATTAGATCCCGGAGGTCTATAGCACACCCCGAGCACTATCGTAGGAGAGGCTTTACTAGTTTTCTTCCCCAATGTAATTTTTGCCCAGACAGACTCTGTCTTATCCATTGCATCGCTTCTTATTTCTTTACATTCTACCTCATCATTGATATACAATGCTACTCCACCCCCTTTCCCTTTGTTTCTGTCTTTCCTAAAGAGCACATACCCTTCAATACCTGTAGTCCAGTCATGACTACTATTCCACCATGTTTCTGTTATCCCTATAATATCTGGTTTCACTTCCTGCACCAGTAGCTCTAGTTCCTCCATTTTGTTACCTAGACTCCTCGCATTGGTGTACAAACATCTTAATTTTTGCTGTTTGGCCTCGCTCACATTTTGTACCCTATTAGGCACAGTCATTCTACATCCAGTATAACCTATTAGACTAGTATCCACACCGCCCTCACTCCTTATATACATTCTCCTACCCACGGCTGTATCCATTCTTACTTCATCTTCTTCCCTCTCAATGCTAAAATCTGGCGTGGAGATTTTCTGGACATCTCCCATCCATCTCCCCCCAATTCCTAGTTTAAAGCTCTCTTTATCAGTTGTGCCAGCCTCGATCCTAGAAGTCTATTTCCTTCCCTACTCAGATGAAGTCCATCCCGAGAGAACTGACCTCTGTCTGTGAATGCCTCCCAGTGGCCATACATCCCAAAGCCCTCCTTATAGCACCACTGCCTAAGCCATCTGTTGACAGTCATAATCTTGTCACACATTTCTTGCCCTTCTCTAGGAACAGGAAGGATCCCGCTAAAGATCACCTGAGCCTCCATTTCCTTAAGCGTCTTCCCCAGCCTAGCATAGTCTCCCTTAATACTTTCCAGCGAGAATCTAGCCGTATCATTTGTTCCCACATGAAGGATAATTAGGGGATTCTTTCCCGCTCCCTTTAGGATCCTTTTCAACCTCAGGTCTACATCCCGTATCTTAGCACCCGGAAGACAGCACACCCTTTTATTCTCAGGATCAGCTCTAGTTACAGGCCTGTCTATTCTTCTCAATAAAGAGTCCCCGATCACATAGACCTGCCTTTTCCTGGTGACAGTGCTATTCTCCAGTGTCTCCCCTGTTCTCTCTGGCTGCAAGTTTTTTCCATTCCTATTTTCCCTTACAATCTTCTTCAACCCATCCTGTATCCTCCTGGGGCTCATATTTGGTGTAGTCTCCCTTGACTCTTCCCCTTTTTCTATAGGACTAGCCTCTCTTCTCTTCTTCCTTACCCTTCCACCTTCAACAAGTACCTGCTGAGCCCCTTCTTCATTTTCCATCTCTGCAAACCTGTTCCTAAGCTCTATTTCTCTTTCACTAGCCCGTCTTTTTCTCTGCCTGATTCTTTGAGTCACATGTTTCCACTGACCACTTTCCTCATCCAGTCTCTCCTCAAAATTCCCCAGCCCTGGTTCCATCTGTGAGTCTGAGCTTTTCCCTTCAGATACCTCATATCTTTGCTCCATCATCTGCTCAAACCCCTTCCTAAACTCAACCAGACTTTCCACCTGCATCTCCAAACCTCAGATCTTTTCCTCCATCAACTCTATCAGACGGCATTTCATGCAGACAAAACTCTTACCGGTTCCCCCCTCCAGGATCATGTACATACCACAGCTTCCACATCCAGTCATCCTCAATGTGTCTTCCGCTACAGGAGTCACTCCCACAGCTGCCTCCGTATCTGTCATCGCCTTCCCACCTAAATCCTGTTAATCTGGGAAACACAAGCCACACCAAAAAGACCACCCCCCCAGCAAAAGCAAACCACAATCCAAACTCCCCTTGCAAACTCCCACTCAAACTCCCCTTTTTAGAGCTCTGTTTGCTAGCTCCTGTGCCACTGCAGCTGTCTGTGCCACTGCCTGACTGGCTGGCTACCTTTATAGGGCCCCTAGTCAGAAGCCCCACCCCCTAGGCAGGGCTCAGCTGCTCTCTCAGCACAAAGCCCCACCCCCTAATCAGGCTCAGCTGCTCTCCCAGCACAAAACCCCTACACACACACACACACACACATACTAAAAATACAAAACCAAGTACAACTACCTTCTCCTCCAACAGATCTCCCACTCAAACTCCCGTTTAGAGCTCTGTTTGCTAGCTCCTGTGCCGCTGCAGCTGTCTTCTCAATTCACCCCAAGTAAAAACCTTACAACTTTTGGAGTCAAGAGAAATCTGCCAAAAGCACTGCCAATGCACTCTTTTTGCTAAAGAATTTGCCTTCTGCTTTCTTAGCAATCCTTTGGAGCAAATAATGTTTCCTGTTAATATTTCTCTTCATTTCCTTCCATAACAATATCTTCAGGAATCTTAATATACTGAACTAGGTCCTCGCCCCACCTGATGTGGTTGATTTTTTCGAGCCATTTAGATGAGCCAGAATCTGACCACAGCTGGTTAGATGGGAACTCTCCCAGAGAAGAACTCTTCTGCTGATTCTCCTCGAGTATATAGCCCATTGAAAGTCATATCCCATTGCCATAAGTTGGTGCCAGAGCCAGGAAAGATCACAGTAGAGAATCAGACTGTGACCCAGCTCTTTGACAACCCAACCCATCTGTGCTGTGTGAATCTCAACACAAGATACAAACAGATTCTCAAACTTTAACACTTACTTTTAAAAAAATGTGCACCACAATCAGAATTATAATATTTTAAATCAGAGGTGGGACTTATTGCAGATTTTCCCCACATATTCTGTTGGTTGCTACATGATAGACATCTTGTTCCTGGCATATTTTTGTTTTCTGTTCCTGACATGTTCATGTCACCTAATAGGTGTTTACAATCTGTGCCTCTCTCTCTCTTTATGGCCATTCTTTTCATGTGAAAAATACTTCCTTTCAAGTGTTGGGTCCATGCTTTAAAACAAAAAATAAAACCCTTTCATATACCTTTTTGCCCCTGCTCCCTAAAACTATTTGATCTTCAATGATGGAATCTTTTAAAGCTCCAGATTCATACAACTGGCTATTAATTGTAAGTCTCTGACAAGCTACTCAGTTGTTTCTATTATTTGTGGGTCTTTCAATAGAGAATATATATTTTAAGGGTAATATTTTTGGTAGGGGCACAAACATTTCATTTCCTCTTCAAAGCTTTCTTCCCCTTCCTCCTCCTCAGTATGGAATGTATGGTTTATGTCCAGTGCTTCATCACAAGCCATCATCAAAACAGCATAGGGATTAGTTTTTGGGTTTTTTTGTTAATTTTCTATTTTATTAGCTCCTTTGATTTAAATACCCAGTTCAAATTGCTATTGATACTTCAAGATTTTCTAAACCAACTCTGCTCAGTAACTTCTATAATTTTTAGGGATGGTGATAGATTGCCATGTAGGAGTTGGACAGCCTGCAAAGCAACCATTTTTATTTTACCTTTGTACTTGTTGTAATAAATATCACTTTCACTAAGCACTGACTCTTATCACTCTTTTCTCAGACTCCCTGGCACTCTGCCAATACTGGTTATCAGAAGTGGAAAGCACAATCTCAAAATGTTCATGAGTCACCCCCCAAAAAATGACAACGATGGCTTGAAAATCATGATGATTTTAGAAATAAGGACTCTCAGTTGTGTTCTGTGCAATCAGTTCCTGTTTCTGTGTACAGGAAAGATAACAGGAAGGGTGATGACTTTAAACTTCTGGATGAAGCTTAATCCTTTATAGCATACCAGTGGAAAAGGTGGCGGGGAGAGAGACAATTGTGCTGCAATACAACTTCTGCCATTTTAAAATGAGTATTATTTTGAACATTTGTTTAAATATGCTTGTTGATTACCACTATTCAATTTGGAACAGATGTTTAATGATAAATAAGGATTTGTAATAGATTATTAATGACAGAGATAAAGATCTGGATTCTGATCACACTTTAATCAGATTTATTCTGGGATAACTCATGTTCCTTGAATTACTCCTAATTTACACAAGCATGAGTGACATCATAATTATGACTGAAGTTAATTAGATAATATGACATTGCATATACCAAGCATGAGCAGGAATCAAACATTTCAGGCAATTGAAGTCTGAAGTCCTGGGTTGTGCAAACTGATTCCCAAGGGAGGAATCTAATCTCACCTCAGTCAACAAATGGAACAGTTTATTTGTGTTCAGTGAGTTATTTATCTCTGTTATTTATTAGCAATATTACATTCCTGAATAATCCTAATCAGACTCTTTGTATTATTTAAAAACCAAACAGAAACCAATGAGAACTGGGGACCTTTGGCTATACTATAATACCCAGGAAATTTGGTAGTCTACTTTATAATTGAGGCCACCGATTGATGACAGTAACCCATAAACCACTTTTGACTATAGCACTAAGATATCTCTATACTTTCAGAACGAATTCCATCAGTTAGCCTCATCTACAGAGAGTTCCCTCAAAGTAATGTCTTGATTTTTTAGTATGGGAATTTAGAAGTAATTTTTATCGTAAGTCCCACTCAACCTGAGAGACTAAGCTTTATTTATCACAGCAGCTCCTCAGCCAGCCTACATTCTAGTAAATCTTTGTCCTTCTTGCAGTTCATGAACCCTGCAATTTTTTTTAAACTCTAATAATTTGCCCATTATGAACAATATTCAAAGACCATAAAAATCACCACTTATAATTAAATATGAATGTGAAATATCAATAGTTTGTTTTTTAAAAATATGCAATTTATCTTGGGTTAATTAGCAATTATTATTAATTAGCAAAAGTGATAGTTTAGGTTATTTTGAGACTTCCATTATAATCCCCCAATTTTCCCCCAAATTTTGCTTGAAATTTCCCATTCTTGTTCTCAGTCACCAGATCAATTATTTTTGGAAATTGTAAAAAATAAGTGCAGAGCTGGGTCACATTTTCATACTTTCCTCTTTAACCACAAGGGCCGATACTTTACTCCCCTTGCTCCCCCAAGAGTCTCCTGTAACCTCTGACTTCCTTCAGGGCTAGGTCTTTAGGAAAAAACACCAAAATATCACAACATTCACAATAAAATCCTGAGTGGACAACACTGATCCGCACATGCCACACAGCTAGCTATGCTTGACAGGAGGACTGGAAAACAACATATATTGCACAGATTTTTTTAAAAAAGTGATTCTGACACTCTCTAGTAATTCACTAAAAGAAAAGGAGTACCTGTGGCACTTTAGAGACTAACAAATTTATTTGAGCATAAGCTTTCGTGAGCTACAGCTCACTTCATCGCATACATTCCGATGAAGTGAGCTGTAGCTCACAAAAGCTTATGCTCAAATAAATTTGTTAGTCTCTAAGGTGCCACAAGTACTCCTTTTCTTTTTGCGAATACAGACTAACACGGCTGCTACTCTGAAGCTAGTAATTCACTGCAGTTCTTAAGTAACAAAACAAATACTGAGAGAAAATTCTAGGCAATTAGGTAATCTTTGTGGCTTTTAGCCACAGCCAAGAAGGGCATAGGAAGGGAGGTACACTTATATGGACACAACAGCAAAATGAGGAGAGAAACATACATGAAATTAAGCGACAGGCTTTTATTAAAAACTTCAACGAAGGGTAGGGGCACTACCCCCTCATCATCCATACTGCCTAGACAGGCATTTAATTGGTTCCAGTGCAGGGGTTACAGGGCTCCTTACCATATAACCCATATTGTGTGATCCCCATGATTCAGCTTTCCTCAGAGTCCTAGCATCCTGCCCAACCCCTTAAAGAGGGACAAAGGATGCAGCAGGGTGGGGATGTAGGCCCACGAGGGCCACAAGGCCTCAACCTATCACATGAGCTCAAGGCCCATCACCAAAATCCCAGATCTTTTATTCTGGGAATGGTTCACTTTATTCTCTTAGCCACACTGGAAACTGGCTACAAATTGTGATGAATAAACACCCCCCAAACCTCAGTTAGGTACCAAGAGTGTTCCTGCTTAACCTATTGTGGCTTGAAGATGCTGCAAGGAAGGACTCTGACAATTGGCCCATGGGGAAAAGATATAGAAAAGCTGGATATGCACAAGTCCATGGGTCTAGATCTAATGCATCTGAGGGAATTGGCTGATGTGATTGCACAGCCATTGGCCATTATCTTTGAGAACTCATGGTGATCAGGGGAGGTCCCAGACGATTGGAAAAAGGCAAATATAGTGCCCATCTTTACAAAAAGAAGGAGGAGAACCCGGGGAACTACAGACCAGTCAGTCTAACCTCAGTCCCTGGAAAAATCATGACGCAGGTCCTCAAGGAAACCATTTTAAAGCACTTGGAGGAGAGGAAGGTGATTAGGAACAGACAACATGGATTCAACATGGATGCCTGACCAACCTGATTGCCTTCTATGATGAGATAACTGGCTCTGTGGAATGGGGAAAGCAGTGGATGTGATATATCTTGACTTTAGCAAAGCTTTTGATATGGTCTCCCACAGTATTCTTGCCAGCAAGTTAAAAAAGTATGGATTGGACGAATGGACTATAAAGTGGATAGAAAACTGGCTAGATTGTCAGGCTCAACAGGTAGTGATCAACAGCTCAATGTCTAGTTGGCAGCCAGTATCAAGCAGAGTGCCCCAGGAGTCAGTCCTGGGGCAGGTTTTGTTCAACATCTTTATTAATGATCTGGATGATGGGATAGATTGCACCCTCAGCAAATTCACAGATGACACTAAGCTGGGGGGAGAGGTTGATACGATGGAGGGTAGGGATAGAGTCCAGAGTGACCTAGACAAACTGAAGGATTGGGCCAAAGGAAATCAGATGAGGTTCAACAAGGACAAGTGCAGAGTTCTGCACTTAGGAGGGAAGAATCACGTGCACCGCTACAGGCTGAGGACCGACTGGTTAACCAGCAGTTCTGCAGAAAAGGACCTGGGGATTACAGTGGATGAGAAGCTGGATATGAGTCAGCAGTGTGGCCTTGTTGCTAAGAAGGGTAATGGCATATTGGGCTGTATTACTAGGAGCATTGCCAGCAGATCGAGGGAAGTGATTATTCCCCTCTATTTGGCACTGGTGAGTCCACACCTGGAGTATTGCATCCAGTTTTGGGCCCCCCACTAAAGAAAGGATGTGGACAATTGGAGAGAGTCTAATGGAGGGCAATGAAAATTATTAGGGGGCTGGAGCACATGACTTATGAGGAGAGGCTGAGGAAACTGGGATTGTTTAGTCTGCAGAAGAGAGGAAGGCTGCTATCAAATCCCCCCTCACTCATCTACCTGAAGGGGGGTTCCAAAGAGGATGGAGCTTGGCTGTTCTCAGAACAAGGAGTAATGGCAGAACAAGGAGCAATGGTCTCAAGTTGCAGCGGGGGAGGTCAAGGTTGGATATTAGGAAACACTATTTCACTAGGAGGGTGGTGAAGCACTAGAATGGGTTACCTAGGGAGGTGGTGGAATCTCCATCCTTAGAGGTTAAGGCCCAGCTTGACAAAGCCCTGGCTGGAATGATTGACAAAGCCCAGGCTAGTTTTGGTCCCACTTTGAGCAGGGAGTTGGACTATATGATTCCTGAGGTATCCTCCAACCCTAATCTTCTATGATTCCTCTAGGATTCCTTCCTGACCCCCTAACCAGGGAATTGGCTAGACCTGCAGCACCTGTCAGGCCAGTTCCCATTCCTAGTTTGGGTGGGTAAGGTGGGCTGCTGGAACCGAGCTGAAAGAGATTCCACATGGTCCCTGCACTGGGTTAAATCCTGGGTGATGAGGAATGCTGACCAATCAGCACCCCTCTCCCCCATCTGGGAAATGGATGCCAGAGACTCCCCAGGGTCACTACCTATTGTTCCCTGGCAAGTGTCTCCCTCCCTTGCTATATCCCCCTTTCACTGCTGTTGTAACGCCGACAGACCCCGGTCGTTGACAGGCAGGATCAAACCGGGGACCTCTAGAGCTTAGTGCATGAGCCTCTACTGCAAGAGTTAAAAGCCAACTAGCTGTTAGCTAAGGCTGTAGAGCAGACTCATTTTCTCTCTAAGTCAGGGGTGGCCAACCTTATCCTAATAAGGAGCCAGAATTTACCAATGCACATTGCCACAGAGCCATAGTAATAAGTCAACTGCCACCCATCGTCTCTCCCACCCTGCTCCCATCACCTGTTTTGTGGCGTGCAGGGGGAGGAGGAGCAGTGAGGGTATGGCCGGCTCATGGGAGGCCGCGGGAAGGGGTGGAATGGGGCAGGGCCTGTGGCAGAGTCAGGAGTTGAGCAGTGAGTACCTCCGGCAGTTTGGAAAGTTGACACCCGTAGCTGCAGCCCTGGAGTCGGTGCCTATACAAGGAGCCACATGCTAACTTCTGAAGAGCTGCATGTGGCTCCAGAGCCACAGGTTGGCCATCTCTGCTCTAAGTGGTCTCGGTGCCAGTGGATGGAGCAGAACACTACACCCAGGAGGTGTGTGGGTTACACTGGCTGCATCAATTTCCTCCAACCATTGATGCAGGTAGGTGACAGCCACTCCCAAAGGCACTTTTCCTGAGGCAAGTATGTTTCCAGGAGAGCACACACAGATTTGGCCATGAGTACACTTCCAATACACACCATTCCTGACACCAGTGCGACAATCCAGACTAGGGTGAAAAGGAAACAGGAAAGTGACCTAGAACAGTTAGAAACAGAAGGAGAACGTGAAGATACATAAACTGCATACTAGTTTACAAAGCTCTGAAGGAAAGCAATATCAAAGGAGGACAGCTGTTATGCATTTGGCAGTTATGGTAGGGAAGGAGAAAGGGGAGATATAACAAGTACTAATGTGTTGATATGGAAAAAGAGAATGTGTACACAAAATGTCAGGATATTTCCCTGATGGTAAAATCTATAGTACTAGTCTTTAAAGGAAAATGGTATATGTCCCATTGCTGGAGACATTTAAAGTTAGACTGTGCAAAGCACAAGTAAATATACTGCATGAAACAATCCTGCACTGGCATGGTATGTAGAATAAGGTGATCACATTAGGTTCTCTCTATTTTCTGTCAATGTATTTACATTTGATTTATTTATTTATTTAGGTAAACCCCACTCCGGCCCATAGACACATGAACATTTAAAACATTTCTAGCATACCCTCATACATATGACAATACTCATTATGAAAAGTACTTCTGAGTTTGAGAAATTTGAATTCAGGCTCTCCCTCCTGTGGTTTGCTGAGTGTCCTCAACTCCAATGTGAGTTGAGGACATTCAGTCTATTACCAGAGTTTGTCATTCATCTGCAATGAAAAAGATAGCCGAAACTACTGTTATGATGTAGTTTCACATTATTTATATTACTAAGTTGATCTCAGATTATAAAATGCTGAAATATATCCCTAAAATGCTGCTGAATTGCACCTTGTGATGGAGAATGAGATGTATTTAGTATTTAACTAAATGTCATACTGTAAAGGAATACAATTAAAATGAGGTGTAGTAATCATACAGATCAAATGACATTATGGCCACATTTGATATTGCAAAATGAAGGGGAAAGACTTCCCCTCCCCCCAGACCATTTCTGTAAAATACATCCCTTATCCTAATCTAGCATTTCCAAAAGGCCTGCTGAATTTATTTTGTGACCTCTGTTATTCATTGTATAAAACATTACTTCTTAGCCTCATGGCTGCATTTACTCTTGTCAAGGTTCCTTCCCCACTCTCAACTCTAGGGTACAGATGTGGATACCTGCATGAAAATCCCTAAGCTTGTTTTTACCATCTTAGGTTAAAACTTCCCCAAGGTACAAACTATTTTACCTTTTGCCCTTGGACTTTATTACTACCACCACCAAGCATCTAACAAATATACAACAGGGAAAGAGCCCGCTTGGAAACATCTTTCCCCCAAAAATCCTCCCCAAACCCTACACCCTCTTTCCTGGGGAAGGCTTGATAAAAATCCTCAATTTGCATAGGTGAACACAGACCCAAACCCTTAGATCTTAAGAACAATGAAAAAGCAATCAGGTTCTTAAGAGAAGAATTTTAATTGAAGAAAAAGTAAAAGAATCACCTCTGTAAAATCAGGATGGTAAATACCTTACAGGGTAATCAGATTCGAAACAGAGAATCCCTCTAGGCAAAACCTTAAGTTACAAAAAGACACAAAAACAGGAATATACATTCCATTCAGCACAGCTTATTTTTTCAGCCATTTAAACAAAACAGAATCTAATGCATATCTAGCTAGATTACTTACTAAGTTCTAAGACTCCCTTCCTTTTCTGTTCCCGGCAAAAGCATCACCCAGACAGACAACCTTTGTTTCCCCCCACTCCAGCTTTGAAAGTATCTTGTCTCCTCATTGGTCATTTTGGTCAGGTGCCAGCAAGGTTATCCTAACTTCTTAACCCTTTACAGGTGAAAGGGTTTTTCCTCTGGCCAGGAGGAATTTTAAAGGTGTTTACCCTTCCCTTTATATTTATGACAACTCTAAATCAGGGGCTCCCAGACTTGGTTCACGGCTTGTTCAGAGTAAACCCCTGGCGGGCTGCAAGATGCTTTGTTTACCTGAGCATCCACCTCCAAGTGGCCACAGTTCACTGTTCCCGGCCAATGGGAGCTGCAGGAAGCAGCGCGGACCGGGCCACCGCTTCACGCAGCTCCCACTGGCCAGGAATGGCGAACCGCAGTCCCTGGGAGCTGTGAACGGCCGTACCTGCGGACAGTCAAGTAAACAAAGTGTCTCGGAGCCTGCCAGGATCTTACCCTGAACATGTGGCGAACCAAGTTTGAGAACCCCTGCTCCAAATGAAGGTCATTTAGTGTAGGCATTTGATGGACTAAATTACGGTACATCAAAATACCCTGAAGTTGAGTCTTTAGGTGTTCTGTTCAGCACAGTGTTGTATAAATGAGGTCATTCACCCTTATAATCTATCCAATATGAATGTGTTATACCAGGAATTTGACTATTCTTCTGTGACGGGTTGGATCACAGAAAACCCATTGGGTACTGCCAACTGATGTGCTTAGACTATGTCTAAGCCTGTTTCCCCTGCCAGATTGGGATTTCAGAACCCTGCCTGGTTTGAGCCAGACATGCTTCCCTGCTACAAATCCAGACCACGTCTGAACAACGTCCCACAAAAACTGAAGGCTAAACTGGAAACAGCGTAAGAAGTGTTCGTGTCTCCAACCCTCAGAGGCCCAGCTCCCAGTGGGGTCCAAACCCCAAATAAATCTGTTACCCTGTATAAAGAGTAACTTCATTAATGATTTTCCCTCTGTAACACTGATAGAGAGATATGCACAGTTGTTTGTCACCCACCCGCCCCGGGTATTAATACATGCTCTGGGTTAACTAATAAGTAAAAAGTGATTTTATTAAATACAAAAATTAGGATTTAAGTGGTTCCAAGTAATAACAGACAGAACAAAGTGAATTACCAAGAAAAATAACATAAAACACACAAGTCTAAACCTAATACAGTAAGAAAGTGATTACAGATGAAATCTCACCCTCAGAGATGTTTCAGTAAGCTTCTTTTACAGACTAGTCTTCTAGTCTGGGTTCAGCAATCACTCATACCCCCAGTTACTGTCCCTTGTTCCAGTTTCTTTCAGGTATCCTTTGGGGGTGGAAAGGCTATCTCTTGAGCCAGCTGAAGAAAAAATGGAGGGGTCTCCCAGGGGCTTAAATAGACTCTCTCTTGTGGGGTCGAGACCCTCTCCTCTCTCCTATGCAAAATCAAGCTCCAAGATGAAGTTCTGGAGTCACATGGGCAAGTCACATGTCCATGCACGACTCAGTTTTTACAGGCAACAGCCATTGTTTACATGCTACCTTGAAAGTCTTCAGGTAGACTTCTTATGTGGATTGGAGTCTTCCCAGATCCATTGTCTATTAATTGTTTCTTGATTAGAAAGAATTTGCAAAGAAGCTGACCAAATGCCTTACTAAGGCTACTTAAAAGCCAAACAAGTACACAGCCAATATTCATAACTTTGAATAAAAAGTGATACATGCATACCAATAGGATGAATATATTCAGTAGATAACATTTGCAGAGATGTGTTTCATGGCATATGTAGCATACAATATATTCCAGTTATGTCATATATACATTCATAAGCATATTTCCATAAAGCATTATGGGGTGCAAGTCACATCTACCTCTAGAATTAAATGAATCTCCCCTCCTTGTCCAGTTATTTTACTCCTAAACTATTTTTCCAGTACCAAAGCAGTTCAGCAATTTTTTACGTTTTTCTTTTTGGCAGGTACAGTAAACTGTAATTGACATCCTCAATGGACTGCCAATTCAGTGATCACAAACACCTAGATATATTATGCATCTATCTCTCCATATTTCTCCTGTCCAGGACTGGAATATATATATTCTAATTGAAGAATGTATTTAATCACTCACACACACAGTTGCAAAACGGAACTATATATGTGTGTGTATGTGTGTGTGAGATTAATTTTATGTTCCAACACTACATGTAGATGTGTCATTATCACTGACATCTTACTCTGAATATTTGATAGTACAATCAAACATACAAGATATCCAGTCTAAAACCCCCACAACTTTGCCTATCATATCTGAATCATATAACACTGACTAAGGTTGTCTTCAGATATAATGAAACACACAAGCTACGAATAGCAGTCACAGTTTTTTGGAGGCTGATTTCATTTGCCAATGCAAGTATACTACAGAGGAACATGAAGGAATGAACAGCTGTACGAGCTTTTTAATCAATCATTGTAGGTAATGTTCACAAGAATACTGCAAAATGTCAGCACTCTAAAACTTGTACCTCAGAAAAGAAAGAATTAAACAATTATTATATAATCCAGCAGTTGACAAGAACGTCCGAGGAACAGTGGGGGGTGGGGAAGGGGGGAATAAACATGGCGAAATAGTTTTACTTTGTGTAATGACATCCACTCCCAGTCTTTATTCAAGCCTAAGTTAATTGTATCCAGTTTGCAAATTGATTCCAATTCAGCAGTCTCTTATTGGAGTCTGTTTTTGAAGTTTTTTTGTTGAAGAATTGCCACTTTTAGATCTGTAATCGAGTGACCAAAGAGATTGAAGTGTTCTCCGAATGATTTTTGAATGTTATAATTCTTGACGTCTGATTTGTGTCCATTTATTCTTTTAGGTAGAGACTGTCCAGTTTGGCCAATGTACATGGCAGAGGGGCATTGCTGGCACATATCACATTGGTAGATGTGCAGGTGAACGAGCCTCTAGTAGTGTGGCTGATGTAATTAGGCCCTATGATGGTGTCCCCTGAATAGATCGCTCACCTTTCCTGATCACTCTTCTTACAGTGTGTACGGTAACGCCCGTTGTTTCATGTTCTCTGTGTATATAAATCTCCCCACTGTATTTTCCACTGCATGCATCCGATGAAGTTAGCTGCATCTTACAAAAGCTTATGCTCAAATAAATTTGTTAGTCTCTAAGGTGCCACAAGTACTCCTTTTCTTTTTGTTTGTTTTAGCGATTGGCTGAACTAGAAGTAGGACTCAGTGGACTTGTAGGCTCTGAAGTTTTATATTGTTTTGGTTTTGAGTGCAGTTATGTAACAGAAAAAAAAATCTACATTTGTAAATTGCACTTTCACTACAAAGATTGCACTACAGTACTTGTGTAAGGTGAACTGAAATATACTATTTCTTTTGTTTATCACTTTTACAGTGCAAATATTTGTAATAAAAGATACACTTTGATTTCTATTACGACACAGAATACAATATATATGAAAATATAGAAAATATCTTAAATATTTAATACATTTCAATTGCTATTCTATTGTTTAACCATGTGATTAAAACTGCAATTAATCACAATTAACTCGCAAAATTAACTCAGAAAAATTAACTGTGATTAATCAATAGCACCAATAGTAACCTATACAATATATTTCCACCTAAAAGGTGGCAGGCAACTAATCAAGAATTTAATTTTTATTAATAAAGAATATTTACCAAACTCTGTTTCTGAAAGAGTGGCTCTCAATGAAATATTTTATTCTTCATAAAAACAAATTAAAAAGGGAAATGAGACTAATGGTTTATTTTTATTAAACAAAAAATCCACATCTAGAAACAAATTCTTTTTTTACCAGATGTAACTGAATAGCTTAAAAAAAGCCACACAACAAATATTTGTGTCCTCACTGCTCTACTGAAGAATCTCACTGCTTTACTTCATCTAAATATTGTGACAAAATTAATGTTAACAAAAAAAAGTAACTGCTAATCAACTGCATGGCTACTAAATAAAATGTAAGAATATTGAATTAGAAATCACCACTGGTAGAAATACAGATCCATATGCTCTTACATGATATAAGATTCTCTCGTAGCAGATACAAATCAGAATTAAGTTAAAGGTATGGTAAGTTTTACTGTATTTGCCTGACTTTACTCTGTTGAAAGTAGTGCTTGGAAGAGAAATGCATTTACAGTGCTTTATATTCCCTTTTCAAAATAGATTTGTTTGTAATATATTGTAAAGAAGTAATCAGATGTAAACAAAAGCATGACATCAACATAAAATGAAATTAAGTGCTACCATATTTATTTTATGTTTAGTTTAAAATACAATGCAAGTTGTGCAGGTAGAAGCAAAACCTAATCAGGGATTGAATGAAACAAAACATGATTATTGGCATAGAGAATCCAAATAAAATATCACTATTGTGATGAACAGATTTAATCACCAACACATTCATTGTCTAATTCTAAGAAGCTGAAATTAATTTGTAAATAAAAACAAGTTGCTTTAACTTTACAACTAATAGTTTCCTCTCTCCCCATATAATTTAGAGCTTTTGTTGGAACAACATTTCTAAACAATGTAGTTTTACTGGTAAGAGCCATTAAACCCCCATGGGCTTCATTGGGAGTTGTAGGAGCTCTAAGGATTTGGCCCACTACTTGTTACCTCCAGTTCCTAAACTAATGTAAAAATATCCATTTTATTTTCTATGGTTTGTCATGGGTATGCCTCTCTAAGCCTGGCTACATTAGGAAAATCTGCACGAATATAGCTACACCAGGGTACCCACATTGATACTATTTCCGAATGTGGATGCACTGCACTGAATCATTAATGAGGTTTACAACCATGTGACTTACTACAGGAAAATACTGCCATGACTCATACTGGTACAAACCCCATTTTGAACAAAAGAGGTTCATCTTCATTAGATGTTAGCACTCATTGGGGTATAGGGTTTTTTTTTCCCTTTCCCTTTTTTTTAAATATAACCAACAAGAACAAACTGCTTTTACACGGTCGTACCATGAAGCTCCTAGTTACAATGACCTCAGTGGGACTCACTTGTATTGAAAGGTATTATGCAGCATGAGAATGGCTATCACAAGCTGGCCTTTAGTAACTAAGAAATATGCAGAGATGCATGCTCAAGGGAGTGTTGTGGAAGAAGAGAAGAGAACATAAGGAAAATAATGTTTCTAAACTATAGTTGTTACCATAAAAAATTATAAATAGGCCCAAACTGCAAATTCTGAACATGGATTTGGATGCCAAACCTCCTCCAGAGTGTGATCCAGGGTCTTAACAGCCAACCAGCCATTCACCATTTTCCATCTTGTGTATAGAAGTTAAGCAGAAAAACAATCATGACGACTCTGGAAGGTGCTAAGCCTCCATAATTCCCACTGAATCCAATAGGAGCATTGCTCAAGTTAGCACCAGTGAGTTTGCCCCTTAGTGGATATATTTACCATAATTAATGATTTATAGCTTTAGGTCTTGATTCTGCATTGAGTTGAACTTCCTACTCCAACTGGCTTCAATGAAAGCAGAGGATACTCAGCAATTTCCAGAAGCAGGTCCTTACTAAGCAAGTGTTGTGTGCTATGCTTCTCATATCCTGTTGCCAGAGCATATGTGCCCACAGAGCAGTAAATGCATATTTCCCCTATCTCCCATGATCTGTGATGCTTAGGGGCTTGTAGAATCAAGCTCATATTTTGCAAATGATTATGCAACTAGTCACAGGCATTAAACCCTTTTGTGGAATTCTGAAAGTGTATATATACACATATAAAATCATATTTATGTATCTGAAGCTGGTTGGGCTGAATCGAGTAAGGATCCAATTCCACAAATGGATTTACTTTTAAACAGAAATGGTAAATATAAATTTATAAAGAGAACTTTCATTCTAAAATACCATTTTGAACAGGCAACACAGTAGCTAAGCAGGCAGCATGGATGGGCTGGTTGGGGGACGCTGACCCCCCCAGCCATGCCCCTTCCACCCAAGACCCCATACCAGTAAGTGTTGAATGTTACTTTCACCCCTGGCTTTAACACTGGACCTTTAAAGAATCAGATAACCTTTCAGATATATCAAGTATGGGATAATCTTTTAATGAAGTTTATCTTTACATAAAACTTTTAATAAGAGTTACTTAGCGTGTGCTCAGTATGGATCAATGAAATTGAAACTGATTAAATCAATTCTACATACATTTTAAAAATAAATTCTTAAGTTTTAAAAGCCACACAAAACACAAGTGTGTGTGGGGGGGGGTGGGTGTGTTCGCGCACGCAGATATAAAACTCGTAGACTTACTAGTTTTTAAGACTACAAGATAAAGGCTTTGTTTATTTTTTGGCCCAAATATCCACAGAATGTAGACGATACATGTCAAGTTTCTTGTCTAACAAGTTGTAATGCTAATTTGAATTTGTGTGCAAAGAGTATAGCCAACTTCAGTATTTCATTGAAGGATCAAATTGCATCTAATACTACCCAAATGGCAAGTGTTTCCATTTATGGGTTAGCATAATTCTACCTCAAATATAATAAAATATATACACATTCAAAATTTCATATAGATTCTCAAAGCATAATTACTGAAGCATTTGCAAAATATGGGCTTAATTCTGCAAGCCCTCAGGCTTCAGTGATTCATGCACATAATCAGCAGCTGCACTGGCAATACTGCATGGAGAAAAACAAAGCAAACCAGGGACACCACTCACGTATTTTGACACATGCTTTCAGGGGATGGTGAAGGAAGAAAAATTTTTGGAGCTAGGACATAGAGCCTGTGTTCAGAGCATGCCAATGTGGTGTGCAAAGTCAATATTTATGAAAACATTTTGGTGCCAGGTATTGCCAATCAACTCACAAGATTATGAGCAGCCATTTGGCTGTTCTGGCCACATACTCTTCTCCATCCGCCTCTCCCTTGCAGGATTAAGCCCTACATTAAACTAGAAAGAAAAAATGTTAAAAGTAAAACAAAATGCAGCAGCAGCCACTCTTAAAACACAATATCGATATTATCTTTAAAATTTATGAAGCAATATATTTAGATTTTATTAATAATCTCACATCTGAAGCTCTATGTTAACCTGTTCATTTAATTTCATCAATAGTACTAAGTACTTTCAGTTTTGAAACCCCCAAAAAAATCACAATAGAATTTATCTTAAAGAAGCAAATTGTTTCTGCATTTTATAGTCCCAGTCAATTTTACACTGAGAACGTGCCATAGGCAAACAACTCAATTAGACGTAGGGATGATAAACAAGCTATCACTTCTGCTTATACTGATTCACCATTAAAGGAAACAGAATGTACATAGCACTATCATCTAGGTTAGGAAATCTAAGCAGCCACATGGCATTGAGATTATACCATAAACCTGGGGAGAAAAAAAGGACAATATAGTTGCAAAAATGGATTGCAAGTGAGTAAAAAGAAAATGCATCAGGCTGGCACAGTTGGCTACACCATTCAACCCAGTTATAATAGGTGTGGAACCAGTGGGTAAAGTGTTATGTGGGTTCTGCTGACTCACTCAGCAGGTATGTCATTACCTCACTTGGATATCATGAAGGTGGAGTGGTTCTTGGGGATAAAAGGACCTTACATGTGGGATGAATATTCTTGAAGGAGCAGACAAGCCTAGAGAGAAGATTCAAGGTGATCTTATTGTTTTTTGTTAATAAACCAAACTACAGCAAGGGAAAGATTTATACAGTAGAGATTGTGTTTGTATACCATAGGCGCTGACTCCGTGGGTTCTCCAGGGCTGGAGCACTCGTGGGGAAAAATTAGTGGATGCTCCACACCCACCGGCAGCCAAGCTCCCCGCCCTGCCCCACCTCACCTCCTCCTCTGCCTCCGCCTCCGCCTCCTCCCCTGAGCGCGCTGCATCCCCACTCCTCAGCCTACCTACCAGTGCTTGCCACCGCCAAACAGCGGTGGCAAGCTCTGGGAGGGAGAGGGAGGGAAGCAGAGCAGGGGCAGGGATTTGAGGAAGGAGTCAGAATGGGGCAGGGAGGGGACAGAGACTTTGGGGAAGGGGTTGGATTGGGGGCAGAGGGGGTCAAGCGCCCACCGGCGCCAGCAGAAGTTGGCGCCTATGTTGTGTACCGCATTAGCACAGGCATCTACTAACAGGGAAATAAGTATATGTCTAAGTGATCTAAACAGTCATAACCAGTCTGGCTTTTTGCTGCTGCTTAACAAAAAAAGACAAGTTTATACATTAGTTTATGTTGTTGATAGAGTAAGAAAGAAAAAAGACAACCACTTCTCTTAATACTGTTATAATACTTTCACAAACTGCTAAATATTGATGACAATACATGAGAAATTGAAAGCATTAGTTAAGTACCTATGTAACACAGACAGACCCTACTCAGTGGGCGGGATCAAACCTGGGACCTCTGGAGCTTAGTGCATGACTATGTGATCTTATTGAAGATGAAGTCCCCAACTTTGCATCTTGGTTGGTTGACACTGCCTGACTGCTGCATCTGACTCCAGCTGGGTCCAGGATGCAATATGGGATGAAAAAGGACTGGTTGGAATAGGGCCATGCTTTTTGTATTGGTCTCCCATGCCAATGACAGATGTATCCAAATCAGTGCATCCCTCTGGTATGAGTCCACCAGGATGGGATACAAATGGTAGTAGCACGAGTTTAATAGATTGCCAAAAAGCAGCAAGGAAGCCTTGGCTGAGACAATCAGGTTCCTCGAGGTACTGATGTAACACCGACAGACCCAAGTCGTCGTCAGGCAGGATCTAATCTGGGACCTCTGGAGCTAAATGCATGAGTCTCTCCTGCATGAGCTAAAAGCCACATGGCCCTTAGCTAAGGCTGTAGAGCAGACTCAATCTCACTCTAAGTGGTCTCAGTGCCACTAGAGGGAACAGAGCACCACACACAGGAGGTGTGAGTTACAATGGCACACTTGAAGGCACAGAGGCTAATATTGTTGCATAATGTTAATGTCCACGTAACTGACAAGTTTCCTGTCCCACTCAGGATAATCTCAATTCTTAGAGCATCCAAAAAATCTTAAGTGTTTTTGACTCAATTTACGCAACTGGCCATACTCTGGATCTAATATTTCTGATATAGAGGTGGGACACGTGACAGTTACTCTCTTGCTTTAGACAAACTTCAACTTGAAGTCAACACATTATTGCAGGGGTGAAGGACCTATTTTCTTACTTCATTCTCAGTAGCTCTTCAGCTGCCAGACTGCTTTAGTGATGGATTTGGTAGGCTTCTATAACCAACGTTTGCCCTTTAACAACAGATTTGATTCCTGAAGGACAAGGCTATATGGTTTCACTGTTGGTGGAGATTATCAAGGTTTTCCTATGGAAGGGCAGAGTGCCTGACTATTCTAAAAGAAACTTATGTGCAGTAATATCTGGTTTCCAGACTCAAACCCAATTGGGGCAGAGACATAAATAACCCAGTGTCTCTGTGAATTCAAAGCTTGGATTAGGACACGCATTAATTCTGGCAAATTGGAAACAATGTTGATGAACAGGAAAGCAATCTGAAGAATTGGGCAAAACAATACCGAGACCCCTAAATTGCAGAAGCATGCCTGCCATATGCGACTCAGGTTTGTAGTTTTGTAGATTAATTTGATTCAGAGCTGATTTGGAAAAACAAAAGCGCTGCTGTAGCAGAACGACATTATCCATCTATATTTGGCAAAAAGAGTGTGGTATTTTATTTTTAAGATGGACCTTGTTACCATCTTCCATGTCCTTGCTACCTCAAAACGAAGTTCTTAATAGATATACACTTGGGACCACTTTGAAATTCAAGCTAATGAAGAATGATAAACAGCATAATGTGACTGCCTGCCTGCCGGTTGAACAGTTCAGTATACCAGGACACACACTACAAGAGTTGCACTGGCCTTGGGGTGATTCTAAGATGCTGATTTTTACCTATGAAGGCTTTGGTTACTTGAGGGACTGGCTCTCTCCTGGTCCCAGTTAAAATGAGCAGATGAACTTGAGCCAGATCTCCGTCTACATGGAAAAGAGGCAGGCACTGGCAATATGTCCTTTGTATGGAATTTTGACACTATAATTGACTTCCCTCTTTGTTCTACCGGAGGTTGAAAAATCCACCTTTTCCTCACAGGCATCAGTGCAGGTTGAGTGTTTATTGGTCAAGAGACTGAAAGATGATGAAGCTGAGAAGTAGGATATTTCTTGGTTGGAAAGTATATTAATTGGAGAATTTGTAAGTGGAAAATTGAGGGGGGCAAAGATAAAACCTTATAGATTACATAACCACATCATGTTTATTCATATCATCTAAATGCATTCTTCAATGTTCGTTGTAATATAAAGAATGAGATTTTGTACTCTGAGAATCACATGTATAAAATTAAATAAAAATGTTGTATAGACTATTCCAGGGGCTCTACCATTATAATGTGACATGTTACACAACCAAATTCATTTCAAGTTTGTTTCCATATCATGATGTATACATAACCAACTCCAGATTGTTATGGTTACAAAAGTGAAAGGAAACACGATTTTAACTTTTGTATTTCAGTTAACAATAGTAACCTAAAAAAATAAAATAATAGATTTACACGCATTTGTAAAATTAGAATGCTGTAGAAAAATTGGAAAATGTCCAGCAGAGGGCAACAAAAATGATTAGGGGACTGTAACACATGACTTATGAGGAGAGGCTGAGGGAACTGGGATTGTTTAGTCTGCGGAAGAGAAGAATTAGTGGAGATTTGATAGCTGCTTTCAACTACCTGAAAGGGGGTTCAAAAGAGTATGGATCTGGACTGTTCACAGTGGTAGCAGATGACAGAACAAGAAGTAATGCTCTCAAGTTGCAGTGGGGAAGGTTTAGGTTGGATATTATGAAAAACTTTTTCACTAGGAGGGTGGTAAAGCACTGGAATGCGTTACCTAGGGAGGTGGTGGAATCTCCTTCTTTAGAGGTTTTCAAGGTCAGGCTTGACAAAGCCCTGGCTGGGATGATTTAGTTGGGGATTGGTCCTGCTTTGAGCAGAGGGTTGGACTAGATGACCTCCTGAGGTCCCTTCCAACCCTGATATTCTATGAACTGAGCCTGAATCTCGCAAGAACAAAGCTCCGAGTTGAGAAGTTATGGTTTTAAAAAGGTAGAGTTTGCTACATGACCTGGTGTACAAAATGAAGATGAAGAGTCATTTTCTTGAGGCTCAGAAAACATGCTTTTAAAAAACCAAAGTGGTTTTTAATTCTTTCAGTTTTCCAATGTAGCTTTTAAAAAACAAAACACTTCTTTAAAACATCTTAATGACAATGCTTAATGGGCTGAAGGCAATCTGTGTTAATGGAGTCTACATTGGAATGGGTTTCTCAATCCTAATATCTTCATCTTGGAAATAGAGAAAACAGATTTAGCTAGCTTCCTTTTATTGTTAACTTTAGCAAAATAAGGCACGAGTCCTACCTTCCACATGTCATGTTATTTAACAAAAAGATTATCTAAAGCATTTTGGGAAGCATTGCTGTTATCATACCTGAAACTATTGGTTGCTGAAAACTTAGAGGTACAAAATCATCCCTTTTCTAATAATGCCCTATTGCATCCATTAACAAAATAAAATCATAATTCTGTGGTTGTCACATTACCATTTGTGTTGAAAAGACATGTTAGCCTATTGCAGTGATTAATTTGAAAAAGTCTGAAGACAAATTTCTGATTTAAAACAAGTACTATAATATTAATTACACCAGCTAATATACTACCAAGGGTTACAAGCAGCATCTGTTTAACTAAGACTGCAAAATTAGTTTCCATTGTGTCCCCCCCTTCTTCCAATTTTACACAATCCTCACTTTCAACTATATTCACCTTCTGGAATGTTTGGTCTTTCCAAAGGTGATTTTTAAAAAAACATTTGAACAAAATCCTTTTGTTTTTAGAGCAGAAAGCGTGAGGAAAAAAGTTTCCCAATGTAAAATTATTATAGCCACATTTCAACAGGTCTAAATAAATGTCTTGAAATTTGGCATGAACATAGTGCTGCTGAGGATGAGTTCCTCTGTTTGCAGAGGTCTTCAGTGAGAGCTGTCAGTAGACAGCACCTTTAAATTCCCCCCTCCACCCTAAAAAAATCCCATCACACACAAAACAGCAACAAAAAAGCAAGTTTAAACTACCAGATCATTTTTACATATGTGCTCACATCTGGTTTTTAGGTTCCTATTTCAAACACCCAGATTGAAAATTTGGTATTAACTTCTGGATAGCCTTTTTGTGGTATTTTTAAATGTACAGCCATAAAAGTTGCATTACCATTGACTTTTTTAAAAAAATTGGAAAACATTCACTCACTTTTATAACAATGATGCAGCTGTAGTTGTTACAGTTACAGTCATTGTGAATTCTGTCTCTGCCTGAATCTTTCTATCCAAGGCCTGGCTTGACAAAGCCCTGGCTGGGATGATTTAGCTGGAGATTGGTCCCGATTTGAGCGGGGATTAGACTAGATGACCTCCTGAGGCCCCTTCCAACCCTGATATTCTGTGATTCATTGATCTGGTGTTTGATATCACACTTTGATACTAGGGAATCCAATTGCTTTAGCTTTGTTTTAGTTCATTTAAAATATATAATGGCTTTCAAATTTGTTCTGAAGGAACTTTAACAAAATTAAGAAGAATAAAAAAAAGTAAGGAGAGCTGAGGGTCATTATATCCATACATATATGGAGATGATCTGTCTCTTATATTCCCAGAAAAACAACAACACTTTAACTATAATGTTACATCTTTTGACATGAGGGGTTGGCCAACATTCAAGGTATTGTGCATGGTTTCCAGGATTTAACTTGTTCCAGGGTTTGCCAGGGCTGAGCCCTAGCACCTCTAGGCTTGGCAGTTCATAGCCCCGGCACCTCTGGGTTTTCTGCATCCGTTATGAATATAAAAAATAAAAATTAAGCATTGGTCATTACCATTGGAGTCTCTTCTTATGGAGTCTGGTATTTCTATGATGCAATCCTGTTTATTTCCAAAGAACGTATGCAAAGTCCTATTTCCCTAAACACAGTAGGACTCCAAAGAGTTTCCTCACTCAGGACTCCAAGCCTCTTTTTCCAGCCAACACTCTAACCCAACAGCTCTCTCTTAGCCTTCTCTTGAGATCACACGTCAAGTACTTCCCTCCCTATCCATTACCTTCTCTGTCAGTTTCTCTGCTGTTTCAGGCTGTACCTCCCGCTCTCTCATCCCCACCTCCAGTAAAAACTCTCCACCCACACAGCTCAGTTCCTGACTGACCTGAAGTGTGGCCTGCATTCTGGTGGTGACTTCTATTGTTTCAGATATTTTACTCCAACAGAAGCTTAACTGTTTCTTTTATATAGATTGAAGGAAGGGAAGTTATCACAGTCACCAGCTTAATCAAAGTTTCAGCCAATCCCCAGCAAAATAATAATTTCCCATCTTAAGATTCATACAGAACCTTTCATACAGCCACTTAACATACTTTGACAGCCACTTTCATCTATTAAACCTTTTGATATTGCTCCCCTGCTAAATGTTCTATAAAGTAGTTTGCCACTGACTGGACTAAAGTTTAATTTCTCTACCCTTAAGTAACTGTACCGAGGTGTATATTGCATTTTTTACATGTTTACAATAGCAGCAAGCCAGCGGTTCATTTTTTTTTAAACTTTGTACATCTCTTATAACATTGTTTCCACTGTTTATGTTACAGTAAGACAACATCTGTCAAAGTTTTATCTAAATGCTTCTGTTCCCATTTTGTATCCCCAAACATTTTACAGTCATTGCTTCTATAATCACAGCTTAAGCCTTAGTTCAGAAACAACAAATAGAAGAAGATTGATTTTCATCTCAAAAATGTCAAATTTCTGCCTAGAATGCTCAGGTATGTTTTTTCTGAAATAGCAAATTTCAAAAACAGCCATCCATCTGACAGATCTTTGATAGGTCATGATAGATGTGATGGGTCTACTACTTTACTGCCAAAAATGTCCTCCAACAGAATGAGGCAATGAATGAAGAAGAAGAAATCTAAACTGGATAACAGAATTGCTTGTTATAAACGTATAAGAGGAAAAACAACCAGCACTTCACATCTCTGGAGACAAACTCCTGCTTTTATTATCTTGTACTAACACTTCTTTCATCTTGGACAATACTTGTTATCATCTAGACCAGTTATACGGGGCAACAATTATCTAAAGCCAATATTCATAAACAGCTAAAACCCATCCTGAAATAATTATTTGTATTATTTAGCCAGAGTAAAGGAAAAATAAACAAACATTCTATAGTAACAAAACAATAGGTTCTACTTACCCTATTGTCTTGTCTCTCGGTCAGGTAGCCAAATGACAGCTGCTTCAAGTGTGTCGGGTGAATTATGTCCCCATCTTCCTAGAAGACAGTGGTATTGATTAATACTACATCAAGGTCTTTACCTCAAGTGCACAGTGTGGATGCATTTCATTTTCTTTCAGAACACTGCCACATTGGAAATAAATTATAGCAAGTTTGGAAAAGTAAATCTTACATTCATAAATCAGAGCATTTCATAAGGAGCATTGGTTTGATTTATAACTAATGTCTCACAGTGTATCCCATCATCTACACTTCAGGTAACAGCCTCTACTTCCACGATAGAGAAAAATATTCTCATGTGCATATTTTCTCATGGCATTTGACCAAAGAACTAACAAAGCAAGCACAAAGTCAGCTCAAACATGGACTTTAAAATACAGTTTATTATGCTATCATGAGCAACATTTAACATTTACAGTAAGTATGCTCAATAAAAACTAAAATGTGCTGTATGAATAGATGGATGGTTACTTCCGAGTGTGTATGATTTCAGAAATACACCAATGTATCACTATGTCACATTTCTAATTTCCTTACACCACAGGCATTGGGGCTATATTTAAAATCACAGAGATATGATCTTAAAATGAAAACCAACACACACATATACAGAAATAAAACAGAAGCAAGTGAAAGCCAGCTCACCAAAATTCTGAAAATCATTTTTAAATATGAGAATCCCTATGGCTAAAGAATGCCCACTTTTTTTTTAAATGACATTTCTTTGCTTTCAGTCACAATTTTCTTAGGCTGCTGTTGCACAAAAGAAAAATTATAGTGAGAAAGATTGCAGTATTCTGGTATAGCACATTTGTTGAAATAAAGTGGCTCTATTTCTAAATAGATCATGTAGAATCTGAGTTGAAAATTAAAAACAGGTATTGAACACAAAAAATGTACTGTAATTAAATAGTTATGAACAAACATGAAAAGATACAGGAACTGGAAAGGGCAAAACCCACTTATTTTGAGAAGATGTGTGCATCTACCACAAACATACAAATAGATAGCTCTTTCATATATACATACACTTTAGAGTATGCTCTTAAAATGTACATAATGTGAGCGACACTTGAAATTTCCTGTGATAAGGCCCTTTTCCTTTATTGGAAAAAAAAAAAAAAACAACCCAGACCATATAGTATTCTGTACATACACACAAAATATACTCAAACAAAAAAAACTACCACCTATCAATTATCAGCCTGATTGTAATATCATGTCATCTTTATAAGGGACATATTCAGCTGACAAACTAACAAGCAGAAACGTCTGCGCAGCAACACTCCACACATCAACTTTAAAAATGCTACTTCGGAGGTCTGTTTAGCATTGGCTAAACTGAAAAAAAAAAAAAAAAAAAAAAAAAAAAAAAAAAAAGAACTGAAAGCTAACTTGCTTTGCTGCACAACACCGCCTTCAAAAGGAGAAATCAGAATAAACCCTATCAATCCCTTTGAATAATTGACACACTCCCTGGAATTATAAAACAGACAGTACTGTACACTTCAGTTGGCATCATCATCTATTTAGCAGTGCCACTGAGATAGCTACCTCCTCTAATTCTGCGGTAATAAAGTGGGCTATGTCTGACTAAGGTAGATCCCTCCCCATGGTTTGTGGCAGTAAGGCTTTTGTATTATCCATAACATTAGCAACAGTTGAAAAATGTTCTTGAAGGAGGCAGTTCAAATACCAAACAACAAAAACCAGCTCCCAGTTTTTAAGCATAACCACACTTTAAAAAACCTTCATGCTAGAACCAGGATTTTTATTCATCTAATTACGCTTCTTAACAAGGCTTGGGTGAAACATTTATGTTGATACATATTTGTGTTTACAAATTGGAGTGTATAGGGGAATAGGGTAGTATCCCTTTAATTAGCTTGAGAACTCTCATAGTGCTCATTGTGTTCAATTTCAGAAGCTGTAAGAAATCAGGCAGAGGAGCATGTCCTAGGCATTTGCATGTTTGGGTACATTTAGTGAGCTTGGTTATTTGAAGCTGGTTTCTTATATATTAGTTAGTGGAAAGAAAAATACAGAACTCCATCACAAAATTGGGTTACTTGGAAATTTTTAAATGAAATTTCATTTAAAAGCATCTTCATTAGAGGATAATTTCATATTGCTATAACATACTTTCCACATCAGTTTTCTGAATTCCCTATGATGATTTATTGATTGTGATTAGTAATGAAGTAGTGGCCCTGACTGACTGAGCCTGCTCCGTGTGGTCAGGAAGGTGAGTAGAAGTTTGACACTACTCTTTGCCAAAAGAAGGGACTGTGTGAGGATGCACCATCCTTTTCAATTATAAGATAAAGGATCATGTAATAGACACACCATACAACTGAAAGGGTGTAGCAAGGGGGGGGCTCTATAAGGGATTTTACCAAGGTGGGGGAAGAGGGAACTCATGGGGCATGGCATGGGCGGGGGGGCTCTACGGGGCAGTACCGAGGACTTCTAGGGGCCCTGCCAGCAATGACACCAAGGTGGCTGTACCAGGCACCGCCACAGGTGGAAGCACCCTGGCTGGGATGGGTACGGCTCATGGGCAGTTTCGAGGCTCTTGAGGGTGGGCCCATAAGAGACCAGGAGAGGATTGGGTGTGCTAGCGCGTAGGGGTGGGGCTGCGATCCCAGAAACAGCACGGTGAAGTCGCGCCTGTGCAGCGTGGCGCCGCATGTGCCAGAAGATGGTGGAATTGTGTGTCAGTACTGAGGAGAGCTGGGCAAATGGAGTGGGGCAACTCCCCGGCAGGAGCAAGGCAACTCTTCGACCCCACTCTCCAGCTGAAGCTCAAGTGCTGGAAAAAAAAAACGGACAGGCCGGAAGCAGTCTGCAGGTTATAATTTGCCTACTCTTAGTCTAGGTACTTGTGAAAATAATGGCTTGAGGAGAAGAGGCTGAATTCCTATGTATTTGATGGCAAGGCTTCTGGCTGAAAGATAGCCCCAGTATTCCAGGTTGGAAATGGTATTTGAAATCTCCCTCTCATGTTTCTGAAAAAGCCAAGATGCAACTTTGATATCATGATTTGTTTCTAGTGATGGGAGTACATTAAGTGCAACACTTGCAGAGATCCCACTTTTCATTTCGTATCACAAAGACAAAAGGCATTACCAGGGCATTTGCCATTACCAACAACTGAGGAAACTACACAGGAGCCCAAAAACATGAAGCACTAGCAGTCCATCCTAATGTACCAGTTGCAATACTATCAGAGGAGCTGCCTGGTGATAGAGCAAAGTGCCCTCTTTCATGACTACCACCTCATGACACAATAGTTACCTGCATCACCACCTGAAAAAAACCTTGTCCTCTAGCTACACAACAGCAGGATGAATCTGTGTTTTAGTGAATAACTAGTGCTCATAATACTCCATAGCCTTCTCAAGACCTATCATATTGTGTTAGACAAGAACCAAAAAAAACCCAAAAAACAAACAAAAAAACAAAAAACAAAAAACCCAACAGACAACTACACCTCTGGGCCTTTGCATTTCCCTCCCCAAAGACCGACCCAGTATTTGCTCCCGCTCCATGAAGTCAACACCTTGTTGCCTCAATTTGATTTTCTGCTCTAGTTTAGAGGCTGAAAGGCTAAGTACAGAACTGAAAGCACTTTCATCCTTGGCTACTTTTGCCCTGAAAGAGCTAGGGTGTCTGCATGACTGTATCGGTTCCTTCCTAGGCCAATGATACTTCTGTATGAAATTTCAGATGTGTGAAGTATGACAGCAAAAGTAGATTTCAGAAGCTGCTCTCCAATATACCTATGTATACGTGACTTTAAAGTTTTCTGGAAAATGTAATGTTGAGTATTAGAAATCTGTGTGAAACAAATTTGATTGTTTGTCATGTGACATTTTCAAAGGCCCTCCCATGCCTACCAACTGCATGTTTCCTGCTGTAGTGCACTGAATCACAAATAGATCAGTGACAGGAAGACTACTATAGCACTCTATATTCCCTAAACTTATCAAACAGTCCACTAACCTACAAAATGAAAGGGGGTGGGGGACCACAGCATCCAGAATGTGGAAGAGATCATCAAATAAGTTCTCCTTTATGTCTACTGGCACAGGCCCACAAAAGACTAGTTATTGTATAATGTTTCTCCTAGGTGAGGACTGGAAGATTTGCCAACAGAAAACACACAACCACCACCAAGAACTGTTTTTTTCCTTTTGTAAAAGTTTCAAGTGGTATGCTACACCAACACATTTTATAGAAACCCATACAAAATCCACATCACACCATATTATAGCTTGATGCAGTAGACTTCCTAGTTTCTCATCTGTTCTAAACCTTTTTTAATCAATGTTTACCACAAGTAATACTGTGCAGTGATTGCTTCCAGAAGGCAATGTTGCATTTATTCAGACTGTAATCTATTTGGGACAGGCACAATCTTTCTGTTATGCGTGTATACAAATGCCCACCACAATTGAGTCCCAATCCCTGAGAGCGGTCTTTAGGGACCGCATCAAACATTGTGGTGTCAATGTAACAAACAAACATAAAAATTGCATGCTAGCCTAGGGGAGACAGGAGAAGAAGATGTAGTCCTGGAAAGATGCTAGAATGATGGCCACTAGTGATGAGGGAGAAGGTAACGGTGATGAGGAAGATGATGGCTAACATATTAAATTGTTCTACAAGGGATGGTGTGAGTATATGGATGTGCATTCTGTAGTATCTCTGTCTACCTTACTGAGTTGGGAGTGTTTGACTGTGCTAAATGTATTAAACTATTTGTAAATGCATCCGATGAAGTGAGCTGTAGCTCACGAAAGCTTATGCTCTAATAAATTTGTTAGTCTCTAAGGTGCCACAAGTACTCCTTTTCTTTTTGTAAATACAGAGGAGTTCCTATTTTATGAGTGTGGCAACTGTGCACATCGGGGTTCCCAACTATATAATAATTTGAATAATACTGGGCCTGATCTTGGGACAATAATCTGTCGACCCTACAGGTAGCTGAGGCAGAGAGTTTAAGGCTGAGATTTTCAAAGAAGCCTAAGCTAGCTCCCAGTGAATTGCATCTTGTATCAGCACATCTTACAGCAGAATTTTGACAATGCAGCATTTTTGTTTTCATAATGAAAATAAGCTAAAATACAGTACACATAACAACAGTAAACCAAACAATGAGTCTGGGCTGTGCTTCTTTGCTCTGCAGTTGTCTCTTAACAATTAAGAAAAACTTCACATTAAAAAGTATAATTGAGTAGGCAAACTACATGTAGCATAGTAACATAAGCAAATATAAAACAGCTAGCAAATGAGGGTGACACTGGTATGTTATTTTTGCAGTGCGAGTCAGCATGCAATTTCTCATGCTGCTCTATGATGGATAGTAGTGATCAGTATCCAGGTTTTATGAAGATAAAACAGAAGTAGTTCAGTTCTATATTAGCAAGAGAACTGTTTCTAGTTATTGCATAGAAAAGAAAGAAATTAGTAGCTGTGAGCAAAAGACAAGTAAAACTGATCTAAAGCTTTTTTTTTATTCTGTCTTCTAGACTAAAACAATTACCATTTTTACCTCCTTCACTATATTTTCTTGATCGCAGGGGGCAAGACAGCGTATATTGCTCATCCTTAACAGAAAGAAAGCATGTAAGTGCAAGGTTTGATTGTTGTAAAAATGCAAAAAAACAAGTTGTATACTATGATCTGAACTACATTGCTCTTTAAATTGCTGGAGTGCTAGTTTTATCTTGGGTAGCAGAAATTGTTCCAATGTTTTGTTTCTTTAAAAAAACCTCAGCCATGTGTTTTTAATTGTATGTAACTACACATGTGCAAAGACCACAGCTGCATCTGGACCAAAAATGTATGCCCGGCTCATATTACTAACAAATTAATTGACATCATGTTTTACAATCTCCACAGAGTTTGGTTAGTTTTCACTGTTCCCACTGACGTTCTGCTGGTGATTCTGTCCTGACAGGGGCCAAAACTTAATGGTATCAGCTGCTGTAAATCAAATTCTTGAGAGTTCAGAGTCCATGGATTCAGATGTAGGAAGCCAAGTTTGGAAACATTCTCCCTTACATAACTGACCTTTATTTTCCTTGAAATCAAGAAATATAAATTCAGGGATTGAAATGGACCATCTGAAGGTAGTTTACTACCTTGATTAGTTTTCTGTTTTCTGGGAGAGAGAGAGAGAATTTCTTCTTTCCTCCAAAACTTAAACTATAATTGAAAAATACTATGTCCCTAAGCCCCCTCAGAGTTGTGAAGAAAACTTTCTAAATATGAATCAAGTATAAACAAAACAGCAAAGTCTGCCTGAGTTTGCAGATAGTTCAGACCTTTCAGCACTATTGTTTCAGACGCTCTCATTTTTTCCCCCCACAGTGCATTGTCAAATGCCTAACAATGATAATTTAAACATCACTATTTAGCCATTTCATTGCTGATCAAACCCTCTGAAGAAGAAAGTGGATTGTATTCTAAAAAATGTACACAAATTACCATAACAGTCACCTCACATTGGTGCGATGAGCATTTCCTCTCTTCTCCCCAACCCCCGCATTATAAGCCTCTGCCATCAACAAGGCAGACAGCAGGTACAGAAACCAGAGTGCATTCAAGCCTCACCTAAGGGAGCCAGCAGAGCCAGTAAGTGCACACAGCCCCTACCCAGGATTTTCAAATGGGTAGACCTTGAAAGAGTATCAGTGTTTTCTCCACCCCCAATTTTGCCATTGGTTCAATTGATAGCAGAATGTTGCCTCCCATCTGTAAATGCCATAGTGTTTACATTCTAAATGCGGTCACATTCAGCTCAAATGTAAGTTAGCTTGTAGTAAAATTACTGAAAGGTGAAGATATTCTAAAGACACTGGAGAAAGTAGAAATATCTGCAATATGATAACAGGGTACAATACTATTTACATCCATTTTATTTAGTAATCTAAACAATGAGGCACACTACTATCTGAAGCTGGGCAAAAGTCCACTAAGAATCAGGTGGAAACCAAATTTATTTTAATTTGAGATCTAAGAGAAACTGAATCCTGAATATCTTTAGGTGAAAGGCAACACATTGACCTATTACATTAATACGGAATTTTGGTACAGAACTGATGATGTAACTAGGAAAATATACACATTCATTTAATAAGAATGCATCAAATAAATTTTGTAAAAAGAGTCAACCAATGAATTTTTTAAAAAATTATTTTTTTTATAATTTGAGGTAAAATACTCAAATGATGTTTATAATGGATGTAGTGACAAATCTTCATACAGAGCACCACAAATCAGTGCCAGGATTTGTAAGAAGTTCAAGGTTAAAGTCTAGCACAAGAAGAAAACTGCAGTTCCTCTTTCATTGTAAACTCTTAACTTCAGATATACCCTGTCTCTTCACCATGAAGTTAATACTCTATAAAAGACAGCTTAAAAATTATTATTGATAGAGGAACCCAGGCCTGCCCTCCACTCTGGGTTCCAGTCCAGGGCCCTTTACCTAGCAGTCAAGGTCTGCAGGTTCCCCAATCTTACGGCTCTTGCCCCTACACTTCTTCCTACCTTGCTCACACTCAGATCTCTCTACTAGGTTTGAGGGGTTCCTATCCCTCCTTCCATCTCCCTTCTCTCAGGGAGACTGACTGTCATTTTTGACTCTGCAGCCCTCTTACACTATTGCCAGCCTCGTGACTTTATAGAAGCCCACACCTGTTCCCTCACAGGTGTGCTTCTTTCTAATCAAGGTTCTTCACACAGCCTAAATCTCCCTTGTTTGCCTCTTAATAGGCTGCTTATGCCCACCTGCCCTAATTCAGCCCTTTCAGGTCCCTTGTGGCCAGCACATACCCCTTGACCAAAAAGAGGAAGGCAAAACCCCATCAAGTTCTCTGCCAATCTGACCTGTGGGAAAATTCCATCCTGACCCCACATAGAGCAGTTAGACCCTGAGTATGTGAGCCAGAACCAGCCAGCCATGCATCTGAAAGAGAAAGTTTGGTACTATCTCAGAGCACTAGCCCACCCTGTCCAGTGTCCCATCTCCTGCTGTGACCATCTCTGATACTTTAGAGGAGGAAGACAACACAAAAAACACAAAACAAAAAAACCCCTAAATGCTAGGACATATCTTTGGAGGGGGATGATTTCCTTTCTGGTCCCCGTTGAAGCCCTCAAGCATAGTATTTTAGAAACATAATACATGAACTGGAAGGACCTCCAGATGGTCCTGCCACACCCACCATCACAAGCAATCATGTCAAACAATCACACAAAGTTGTCCAGATCTCTCTTAAAACTAATTAAGTTGTTGTCCTCCTGATATATTGGCTTCCTAACAACTCTGCTATTAAACTAAACAAGCATGTGTGTACAGTAAACTTTTCAATATAGTCATAACTGTACTATTCTAACTGCCAGGACACGCACAGTATTAATAAATTATTACAGATCAGCCCCATATCCTCCAAGTAAGGTTTATTTTTCTTTCCAATCTTATTCCACTTCTTGGTTCCCTATTGACTCATCTATTCTCCTACCATCACCCAGTCTTGCAGCTTCCTTTTCATTTTCAAGTCCACACTCTCCTTCTCCCATCATGTCTAAATTCTTGCTAATCCTACTGTTTCTTCCTGAATAAACATTATGAAAATGTATCCTTTCTTATCTATTCCTTACTGCTAAAACCCTTTTCATGCCTTGACCACCTCTCCTCATTACTAGTACGTTCTCCTATTGAGGGTCTTTGTCTTTCAACTCTGTCTTCTCCAGCAGAACTAAAATCACTATTGCTAAAGGCCCCTTCTTTTTCTGCTGCTCTGATATTCAACCCTCTCCCTCTGGCCATTGTTTCAGTCTTTACAACATGAAATTTAAGAGCTTGATATACACCTTGAATATCTGCCATTGTCTCCTCATCCTTCTTTCATTCCCTTCGGGATTGCTTCCAAATCTTCTCCGTAATGAGCTTTTTTGTTACCTTCTCTCATTCTTAGCTTCATAGAGATCCCTATGCTTAGACTCGACTCCCAGTTCTTGCCAACTATGCACCCTGACCCCACTCCTTCAAATCCATCCTTAAATTTTTTTAAAGCGATTCCTTTTACTTTTTTCTCTCACTACTCCCTCACATGCCATCCCTTAGCTGAACTTCTGTCCTGTCTCTCAGATGGACATCTCCCTGGGGCAGAGAACAGCCCTTACTTGGTTTGTAAAGCTCTGTGTGCATTTTACAGTATTATATACATTATCATCATCGATAACTATTTGATTTAACTACTCAGAAGTAAAAGACTGTCTGGATAAGGAACACGACGGATAAAAATAAGAGCATTTAAAACAGTTTAAAAATTAAAAAGCCAGAGAGCTCTTTTATTATTCTTCCTATTCACAGAATTGTAATAGGACAAAACTAATTGCATTAACTATCAAACTGTTACTGCCTCATTGAATATCAAATACTAAAAAGAGTTCTGAAATTTTTGAACCTCAGAGTTATAAGATCTCATGCCCCTTCTTGTGGAAGAACCTATGGGAGAAGAAGAGGATTCAAAAAAAAAATCTGCTAGTGTTAATTCTGACTTGCCACCACTTTCTCCCTCTGGGTAGCACAAGTAATGAATGCTCAGAAACAGGAGGCAGTAGGAAAGTGAGTAAAACACTACCAATTCTGTGTGTATTGAGCATACATCAAAATCAGTGTTGAAACTGATCATTCATGCCCTCTGTGTACAGGAAGAAATTATTTATATGACTGATCTTAGTGGGAGACACGTAATTTTCATATAACTACATGTTTCTACAAACAAGTAAGGAAATTCACTAGTTTTATCAGCCTATGTCCATGGTGGATTAAAGGATTCTGTATCTGGCTGGTGAATCTTGCCCATATGCTCAGGGTTTAGCTGATCGACATATTAGGGGTCGGGAAGGAATTTTCCTCCAGGGCAGATTGGAGAGGCACTGGAGGTTTTTCACCTTCCTCTGTAGCATGGAGCACGGGTCACTTGAGGGACGATTCTCTGCTCCTTGAAGTCTTTAAACCATGATTTGAGAACTTCAATAGCTCAGACATAGGCGAGGTTTTTCATAGGAGTGGGTGGGTGAGATTCTGTGGCCTGCATTGTGCAGGAGGTCAGACTAGATGATCAGAATGGTCCCGTCTGACCTTAGTATCTATGAATCTATGATTCAGAGGAATCTTTTCATTTAAGTGCTTGAAAGATCAGTTACTGCCTATGGTGCTTTTGATCAATGAGGCAAGAGCAAAGATGACTGGTACGCAGAATAATTAGTGGGGTTGCAGCTAGCACAATGCTCTCCTTGCCTAATACCCCCAGACACACATCTCAGTAACTTTATCAAAATAAAAACAAACACTGGTTGGGGATGTCAAAGATTTGTGTTCTGATGGAGAATAAGGAAGAAAAGTGAGCTCTTCCTCCTCACTCTCACACCACCTCCTGCTTTCACGATGAAAAACTGGGATACCTTATTTTAAAGGATAAGGTTGGAGAAAATAGTATTTACCCAACAATTTTTCACGATTCTCTCCTAGTCCCAACTTCCTCCCATCCAATCAAACTCTTTCCTGCCATGCAGCCCCATACATACACCTATATTCTCAGTCTTATTTCCCCCTCAATCAATTTGCCAATCCCAGCCAATTCCTCTCCAAGCTCAGAACCTCCCCAATTCCCTTCAACATATTGCAGCTCGAAAATACTCTCCATCCCAGACATACAAACACCTAACCCTTTAGGCTGAGAATCCATCCTCCCGCTGCTTAAACTCTTTATAGGTCAGAACAACTGCACTCTTCCCCCATGCTCCAAACTCTTTGTCCTCCTACACGACACCCATCACCACTAGACTTAGAAACACCCCCTCCCCCATGCCCCAGCTCAGGAACACAACTTGCTTGCTCCAGGACCTGAAGAAGCCCAATAATCCACCACTGTGGGGGTGAGAAATGTCTTTTATTTGCTCTAAATAATCCAGTATTTCATATTCAATATTTCTCCCTTTGCTCCTTGTAGCATACGGGCTGCAGGTTCTGCAATCTCCAGTGACAACCAGATGTGCATAAGCCACGCTACATGATGTCCATAATGTGGTTCACAACTGCAGTATTACTGGGAGGTTAGTCATCATGCCTGGAAAGAAGGCTAACTACAACTAAAAATAAGTCCTTGCTGCATTTTCAACCCTGGTCTCTAACCCTGCCTTTATTGGCGCTGCTACTCCTCTGTTATCTGATACAAATTAAATACAGCTCCTTAGGGTTCTAGTAGAAAGGACATATCTATAGACAGCACAAAATTGAAAGGAGCCAAAAACACCTGTTAAGGAGAAACATAATATAAATGCAAAAGCCCCTGAGCAAAATCTGTAAAGCCACCACCTTCTCCTCTCACTTCCTGCTGAGAAGTCACCTTTTCCTTGACGCAGACAACACAAGTTGTGATTATTGCTACTGATTGGGTAATACTAGCAAATACAGCTAGTTTGGCCTAAAGTATCATAATATTTTGTTAATCTCCCCTCCCTACCCACTTGCTTATCTCAGCCTCCTCTTATGACCTGTCTAATTAGACTGTCAACTCTTCAAGGCAAGGACTTTTATTTAGCATATATCTGTACGGCGCATAGCACAATTGAGGCCTTGATCTAGTTCAGGCCTCTAGGTGCTCCACAATATAAATGATTAACAGCAGCAGCAAAGGGAAATAAAAGGATTACAAAAATAAGCTCCAATGGAATAACACAATATTCAACTTGGAAGAATGCAAACTAACATATCTGAATTACATTAATACTGAGTGCAAGGGAGAGACCTCAGAAGCAGTAATACTGAAAGATTTAAGGTGGATTTTCAAGTGCACATTTAATGAATCAGGAGCACAAGCCCCATTGATTTTCAGTATATGGTATTTGTGCTCCTAACTCACTTAGGTGCATTTGAAAACGCCCATCCCTCTGGCAGAGAAATCTAGATCTGAACTTGCAGTGCAATGTAGCTGCAAAAAAACTAAAGAAGGCCAATACAATTTTGGGTTGCATAGACAAAATCATCAAAAACAAGGAAATCATCAATACAGGGCAGTATATATACACACATGCACACACAAGTCTGAAGCAACTGCACCTGGAATATTGCACTCATACTTTGTATCTGATACCAGAAAGATATTGACATACATGTCTCTCTCCTCTCTCACACAAATTAGCACATGGAATTTTTTAACCTACTCATATTTAAAACCAAGAAATACACATATTTGCTGGTGCTCAATTTTAAATAGTCACATACTTCTTTCATAGTTCTAGCTCTTCTAGTTCCATCTCTCACAGTTTTCCATTCTGAGCCTAAGTACTAATAATCACATGGCTAAGATTCAGCCCATAAAAATGTGTCATGACAACTGTACGTAGAATTGACTCTCTGACTTTCAGCGTCTGTGCTGGAAATAGAAGCATAGAAGAAATCTGCATCATTGTTTTGTGCAACTAGCAAAAAGGTAAAAATTGCCAATTCTACCCAATATACAACATTTACTTTCATCTCACCAAAATGCATCCTGTTAAAGCAACTTCTCCAACAGGTTTAAGAAAGATCCTTCTTTTATGTGAATATAAACAATACAAAATTAGTGAAGGCTTTGCCAATTCTATGTTGATTTCAAAAAGATCTCTCAGCATAGAGCGATTTGCTACAAGATGAAAAGATACAAGTGAAAAACTATTTCAGATTAAAGGCATAGGGCATTTATCTTAAAGAATGATAGGCAAGACATCAAATAAAAACACTGACTTTAGTTTCAAAAGATGTAGAGGACTTTGGCTGTGAACACAAGGATTAATGTGTGTGTTCTACTAAAGACTTCAATACTTAACAAGTAGTATGGGGTGAGAACTTTTATTTTTTAAAGAAGTGCTAATATTATAAATTGTAATACAAGTGTGAAGTCTGGAAAGACATTCTGTTTCACAGTATGTAACCATAACTACCTAAACTCATCTTTAACCTTGGTCGAAAGCGTGCATATTATCATTATTTTTTTTCCTGCTGAGATAGCTAATATAGAATATGCCATTCTCTAAATTATGTTTTATTGAATATGTATTTGGTGATTTAGAAGCCAAAAAGTATACAGAAGAACAGTGAGTGGCTATGTCTAATGAAACATTACTGAAATGATTTATTCTTTAAAATATTAATTTCCTTGTAGATCAATGCTCCTTTGCAAACACATATTAGAAAAAAGCATTTTTTGCAACTAGAAGCAAGCAACTAGCTTACTGCAGTATTGTCCAGTTACACCAAAAGGACAGGACACACTGTATGTGGTTTCATCAGGCTGCAATTTTATAATTAGATGTCTGGGACTACCAGGCAGATAGGAGTGCAGGCAACTCCACGATCATTTCAATATCTACCCAGGGGCTTCCACCAGCCCCCACTTTTTCCATCCTGGTCCCCAGCCAATCAATTGGTGGGACCTTACCATCCTCCTCCCACCTTTGAATGAGGGTTCAGGTGGACTGTTAAAGAAGGGGGCACTGGCTCCCGGCCATGCCAGTCATAACAGCCCTGAAACCCACACTCCTTCAGTTCCTCTAACAAACATCTCCTTTAAGTCTTTTAGCAAGCCATTTATCCAGTCACTGTATCCTCGCCCTACAGAGTACCTGCACTGGACATCTGCCCTTCACTTAGGCTATGATGCTGCAACTCATTACATAACTCCCTTCCCTACTCACAGCAACAGAGACCCCTTTAAACCTGCTTTGGGGAAGGCAATCCTCCCCACACTCCACCTTGGCCAATCTGATGCTGAGAGAATTTTTTTCCCCAGCCTCCTGAGAAAGGAGTAGCTAGTACAATGCCCACAGTGAATCCCAACCAAACTTGGTGCTTTGGCACTTGTAATAGTCCTCACTCAGGATCTGGCTGGGAAGTGTGGCCTACTGGTCAGCACTGTAACCCCAGTTGCAAAGGGGATTGAGGGGAGGGGAGCTCAGGCCCTCCCACTTCACCGGACTCCGACCTAGAGCCCTTTGGGCTACCAGTGGCCTGGCAACCAAGGCTCTCCTCCCTGGGCCTCTTTCTTTCATCCCCACCTCTGGGGTCAGCTTATTCCAAGGCTTTCCCCTGGTGAGGAAATCCAAACCAAAATAGGTAGGAGGGGTTTACCAATGTCCAAGATCCACAGGATACTTCCCTCTCTGGTTTTCTCTGGGATATATCCTTCCTTCCCTCAGGGAGGGCCCCTTTGGGCAACTGTATGATAGCCTTTAGGCTTCCCTCTGCTCTGCGCTGCTGGAGTTGTGAGCTGGAGGTGTGCTCATCTCCAGCTCTGCCACCCAAATGAGCTAATTCCCTGTCTCTTAATTCCTCCAGCAGGTGGAGCATTTGCTGCAGGTGTGGTAGGTCAGGGTTGGCTGAGCCCAAAATAATCCCTTAACCCCTTGTTACCCAGTGTACACCCCATCATAGCACTTCAAAGGGGTGGGAGGGTGTGAGCTGCTCCACCTGGTCCAGGGAAAAGGGGCCTCTCCTATTCGACTTGCCCTTTATCATGATGTGGGTAGGTAGCCCAAGTTGCAACCGGATCCGCAATGTCCACACTGCTATTTTTGTTAGGTTGAACCCTGCTAGTGTGAGTCAGTCTATCCAGGTTGGGAGGCGGTCTCCCACGTGTAGTATACACATACCCAGGAAAAGGACAGGACAGGAAAAGTAAACACTTAGAAGAATATTACACAGTCTCATTTTTAATGTTGGTATGTTTTAATTAAAACTTAATCAGAGACAAATTGAGGGAGGACACTGTAGATTGAGTGCCAAAAAGCATTTTGAAATAAATACTCTATTATTTCAACCCAGAAGTATTCCCTACTGCCTGAATGGAATCTTGAGTATGCCATTAATTTATTTTTATGAAAAAAGGTAACTGAAAATTAGCCTAATCAAAACCACATCAAATTACACAATTGTTGACATAATTTGTTTTTCATTTTTTGCAAAAAAAAAAAAAAAAAAAAAAAAGGGACCTTTATAACATTTCCCAACAATTTAAGCAAAATTATAAAGGTGTTTTCTAAATGGTTATTTAATTTTTGATAATCATTTTGATAACGTTAAATAAAAATGAACAAAACATTTTTAAAATACAACCCAAGAAATGAATCTGATTCAAACACTTTGAAATTAAAATTTTAACATTTCGATTGTTTTTTAACTGACAATAGTGCCAATCAAAAAGTGAAAACCTCAATCCTATCCCATATTCCCATGGATTTTTCTCCTTTACAGTGTCCATTCTTCAGAGGCCCTGCACTGTCACCACCAATTTATGGCCTAAGGATACTGTATGGCCTCTATTTGAAAAGGGCATAAACCATTTTTAGATATAAAATCCATTTGTATTCCCTTTGCAATAGGTGAAGTTCTGTTTCTTTTGTACTGTGTTTATGTGGTGTTTGAGAGTTGATGAAATGATTGTGTATTTATCTCTATTGTACTCCACAGCGTAAAACATTAGATTTTGTGACAAGTATAGAATCATCAATCCTGTTTTCATAATTGTTGACCATTGACCCTAACCTGATCTTGGAGAGTTTATAGTTTGGGGTAACAATTCCTTTGCTAAGCATGTTTCATGGAAGTTATGAAAACTGAAACAGCTAGCAGGAGAACAAATAATTAGGTTATTAGGCTTTCTATGATTAAGAGCCTCTTGTCTTTGTATAAGGCCTTATAGGAGTAGTTATGTTAAAGAATGGGATTTAGCTGAAATAGTTTAGGCTTATGGAGATACTCCTACATCATAAATTCTGCACTCTCATTCTGAGAAGACAAACAAGTGACCACAAAAGGTACAATACACTGTAGAATTCTGCAAGAAGTGAGTTTTCAAGAGGGTTTTGGCAATCAGGATGCTGTGCAGTATCTAGGAAATTAAACTGCATTTACGTGCAGGAATTATTAATCAATGATTTATGTCGTGAATATTAATGTTTGATGCTTAATTATGGACACCCCAAAATCCACTTATGAATGGGAACAAGTATTGACCTTATTATAATCAGAGTAAAGGAACAAATATGGGTATATATCCATACTTTTACCGCTATAAAATACCACACCGAGTTTGCATTTCTTCAGTTTGTCAGGTCCCCAAGACTGTAAACTGAATCAGAACCTCCCTTCTGATGGGCTCCAGTTACTTTCCCTTCTATTTTTGTTTCCAATGGTCTTGAAAGAAGTTGTAAGAACACATAGTGCAAGATTGTAATCATGAATAATACCGAAAACCACTTTACTGTACTTATCTTTTTCTTATATTTATGTATATTGATTTCCTATGATTTAAATTATAGTTGTTGGTTTTAGATAAGGTTTCTGTATGTGGTTCATCAAATTTCATCTTCTCAATTAACTCTAAATAGCTACCTAGAAAAAGAACCTGTCCTCTGTGACAAGTGCATGTTGCACCCCAATACGTAGCCTTGTAAGTGTAATAACTGATCAGGTTCCCTAATACAAATTGATAATTCAGTTATTACTGCTGTACTAAATAACGCACAGTTCAACTACTGCAGTGAGTCAAAGAAGTCCAGGTCATTAGTATGCATCCAAATGAAGAGCGAGCTGACAAAGAATGATTTTGAAATGGTCTCCAGGAAGTTGGATAGATAAAGTTACTGATAGGTTTTCCTATCATGCTGTATTTGGGATTAACATGGCTCACCTAACTGTCAAATTTTCATAATCATATGCCACAGCTGTTCCATCTACCAAACATACCACACAACCTTCCAATTTCATTCTAAACCATGCAGTAAGTAAGAGCACAGCCAAATGAACATTTTTTTTTAATTTATGCTACTTTTCATTTATTCCCTCTCCTAATGCAGGTCAGGCTAGAGCAGGCGTCGGCAACTTTTCAGAAGTGGTGTGCCGAGTCTTCATTTATTCACTTTAATTTAAGGTTTTGCGTGCCAGTAATACATTTTAACATTTTTAGAAGGTCTCTCTCTACAAGTCTATATATTATATAACAAAACTATTGTCATATATAAACAAAGTTTTCAAAATGTTTAAGCAGTTTCATTTAAAATTAAGTTAAAATGCTGATCTTACGCTGCCAGCCCGCTCAGCCCACTGCCGGCCTGGGGTTCCGTTCACCTACGCTGGCAGGAGGCTGAGCGGGGCCTGCGGCCGGTACCCTGGCTGGCAAGAGGCTGGCAGCCAGAACCCCAGACTGGCAGTGGGCTGAGTGGGGCCAGTGGCTGGGACCCCAGAATGGCAGTGGGATGAGCGGCTCAGCCCACTGCTGGTCTCGGGTTCAATCCGCCGGCTACTGCCAGCCAGGGTTCCGGCTGCTGGCCCTGCTCAGCCCACTGCCAGTCTGGGATCCCGGCCCTGCCCACATAGAGTGGGTACCACCTTCTCCATGGTTCTACCCCATTCTCTTCCTCTCTCTCTGCACTGAGCTGAGCGAAGGAGTGCACTGAGTACAGGGCTCGGGGTTGGGGTGTAGGGTCTGGCCAAGAGCCAAAATGAGGGAGGGGGCTCAGGGTTGGGGCAAGAGGTTTGGGTGTGGAATGCTTACCTGGGCAGCTCCCATTTGGTGTGAGGGGTGCAGGAGCTTCTCTTTGGTGCTCAGGGTGGGCGTGGGAATGTGGGGGGTGCAAGAGTCAGGTCATGGGGTGTGAGGGGGTACTGGACTCAGGGCTGGGGTCATGGGGTTGCAGGGGTCAGGGCAGGAGGCTGGGGTGTGTGGGGGGTGCAGGGGTCAGGGCAGAGGACTGGCTGTGTGTGAGCAGGGTGCGGGGCTCCGGGCAGGGGACTGGGGGGGGGATGTAAGGGTCAGGGCAGAGGGCTGGGGGTATGGGCTGGGTTCGTGGGGGTGCTTCCAGCCCCCTGCTCAGAGCGGCTCATGGCACGGAGCTGGAGGGGATATGCCCTGATTCCACCCCCCCTTCCCCAAGGCCCCATTCCCACCTCTTCTCCGCCTCTTCCCCGGAGCAGCAAGCACGCTGCAGCTCCTCTTATCCCCATCCCGCGCAAGGGCCAACAGCTGATCGGCGGCAGGGAGGGAAAGGAGGGGGGCAGGAACCCAGCACGCTGGGGGAAGAGGCGGGGGAGGAGGGAGCTTGCCTGCACTGCAGCAGCAGCCGGCAGGACCACGCTTCTTCATCCTGCCGGGGCGGGAGGCGGAGAAGAGCGGGCCAGGTGGGCAAAATTTTTAATGGCACGCTGCTGCCTGCCGGGGTCCTGGCCTGGGTTTGGCAGCGGGCTGAATGGGGCTGGTGGCTGGGACCCGGAAGGCAGCAGCGTGCCATTAAAAATCGGCTCACGTGCCGTCTTTGGCACACATGCCATTGTTTGCCGACCCCTAGGTTAGATGATCATTATGTTGTATTAGTATATGTCCACATGTTTTCAGGTGGATATCGAAACTCCATTTTGTTTTGTGAAGGCTGTTTCAATTGTAAACTGTTCTGTACCTTCACCTTGGCTCTGCAGCATGCAAATTACTCTGAAAGAGGTATCAGGAGAAATTTTTGCTCCTAGCAGAGGGCTAAGAATGGGGAATAGTTAAACAATGATGACATTCCATTCAAACGGAAGCATCCTTGAACAAGGTGATGGCTACTGTTCCTGAAAACTTAGGTTCCCTAGTAGTCTGGTGTCACAATGATGATGGCCTTTAGAATTCAAGTAGGTCCAGCTTCCTTGTGCCAAAGCAGGCTCTCCCAGTTCGGCCAGTAAAGAGTGTGGGGCTGCAACTGATCTATGGAGAGTCATGAACTTTCAGTGAGAGTAGAGCTAGAAGGGAACAGAACTAGCTGAGAGAGAGCATGCATGCATGCATGTTCACAGACACAGACACACACGCATACGCACATCCACGAGCAACAGAACTGCAAAGTGAAGCTGCAAAGACAGAGGGTCTCCTGCAGTGGTCTGTGAAGAAGGGAGCTGGGGTTAGGTAAGAAGACCCAGCTAAAAGTTTGTTTCCTTTTGGGAAGAAGGCAGATCAAGCCCTGTATCTTCTCCAGGTGCTCAGAGAAGGAAGGAACGGTCCCTCAGGGACAAGGGGATGTGCCCATCTTAAGGCTGGGTGGAAGAGGTTTTTTGTGTTTTTGGGGGTGTTTTTGGAACTTTGTGCTACTAAAATCAGACCCTCAAAGGGCTGTTATTGGATGAGACAGACTGTGGAGTTGAGGGACCCTGAAAATGGGGAGACTGAAATAGGGTGCCACAGCATTACCTCTGGTCATATGGGGAGTGCTCAGGAGTAAGCTGACTTTGCTCTAACTGGTAACCAAGCAGCAGATCACCTGAGGGTGGACTTTGAGGCTGATCATTGAGGTCACTTGACAGAGGGGACTGGAATTTATAAAAGGATAAGTTCTTTTCTGAGCAGCTGTTACTGTCCAAAACAAGGCGGCAAGACTGAGCAGGCGTTAGGAAGGAGGAGAGGTGGGTGCAGTAGAATCCGGGACTCCCTGAAAAGATTGACCAAATCCCAAAGAACTCTAGAAATTGTGAGGAAACTGAGGTGCGGATTTATTGGTTTTCTATAGATCTGTTTCTCTCTTGTGCTGTGTATGAATAAAATGTGATTGGATTCCAATTCCTTTCAAAAAGTCTGTCTTCTTGCTTCAACTATCCAGTGTTCCCAAAGGGTTAAACGATAAACGAGAGTACACAGGAGGGTGTAGCTCTGCAAAGGTGTGCTTGACAGACTGGGATGTCTTGGGGACTCTGCATTGGTCCTTGGGACCTAGGTGAGTTGCACCAGAGGGTCACGCAGATAGAAAGTCTGTGCCTGGGAAGTGTGCACAAGAGTCCAGACCCAGAGACCGTGTCTGAAGCCTGTGAAGACGCAGGGAAGCTCCAAAGTGCACAGAATCCAGAGTGAGGTTAAATATTAGAGGGGGAGGTGGGGAAATCTCTGACTATAAGGATAGATAAGTACTGGAACAGACTTCTCAAGGGAGGTTGTAGAATCCCTATCACTGGAGGTCTTTAAAAACAGGTTAGACAAACACCTGTCAGGGATGATCTAAGAATACTTGGTCCTGCCTCAGTGCAGCAGGCTGGACTAGATGACCACACAGGGTCCCTTCCAGACCTACATTTGTATGATTCTTCAGAGTACTTAGCATTATTCAGGACTTTACATATCATAGAATCATAGAATATCAGGGTTGGAAGGGACCTCAGGAGGTCATCTAGTCCAACCCCCTGCTCAAAGCAGGACCAATCCCCAACTAAATCATCCCAGCCAGGGCTTTGTCAAGCCTGACCTTGAAAACCTCTAAAGAAGGAGATTCCACCACCTCCCTAGGTAACGCATTCCAGTGATTCACCACCCTCCTAATGAAAAAGTTTTTCCTAACATCCAACCTAAACCTCCCCCACTGCAACTTGAGAACATTACTCCTTGTTCTGTCATCTGGTACCACTGAGAACAGTCTAGATCCATCCTCTTTGGACTCATATCCAGCTTCTCATCCACTGTAACCCCTGGGTCCCTTTCTTCGGAACTGCTGCTTAGCCATTCAGTCCCTAGTCTGTAGTGGTGCATGAGATTCTTCCGTCCTAAGTGCAGGACTCTGCACTTGTCCTTGTTGAATCTCATCAGATTTCTTTTGGCCCAATCCTCTAATTTGTCTAGGGCCCTCTGTATCCTATCCCTACCCTCCAGCGTATCTACCACTCCTCCCAGTTTAGTGTCATCTGCATATTTGCTGAGGATGCAGTCCACGCCATCCTCCAGATCATTAATGAAGGTATTGAACAAAACCAGCCCCAGGACCGACCCTTGGGCACTCTGCTCGATACCGGCTGCCAACTAGACATGGAACCATTGATCGTTATCCGTTGAGCCAGACGATCTAGCCAGCTTTCTATCCACCTTATAGTCCATCCATCTAGCCCATACTTCTTTAACTTGCTGGCAAGAATACTGTGGGAGACCATATCAAAAGCTTTGCTAAAAGTCAAGGAACAACATGTCCACTGCTTTCCCCTCATCCACAGAACCAGCGTACGTATTCAAGTACAACACCCATTGACTTCAATTGCAGCTGTGAGTGCTCAACATTATGCAAATCAGACCACAGGGTCTCAAAGCAGGCACTCAGAAAATGAGGCACACCCAATTTGTGGTAACCTAAGAAATTCTTTCCTTAAGTGACTTGCCGAGCAACACAGAGACTATGTGGCCGACGCAGGGCATGTATCCAGTTCTCCAGGGCTGTATTAATCTGCCTTAACCATGAGACTATCCTCTCTCTTCCTAAAATCCCCTGCCATATCCACTACACACCTTTCAACAAATGAAGCGGAGGTCCTACAAATAACAGTCTCTTTTACTACACAATCCTGAATCATCCCTAGAACAGGACAATCCTGTGCACTGAACGAAACAGGAGTTCTATGGAAAACTAATATGTGATCATGCAATAAAAGATTGTATCACAATATGTATACATCAGAAGGTCAAATTAAGGTTGCAGAAGAAACCTCAATTCCGCCATTTCCTAACTTTTGAGTGCTTGACTTTGCAACCTTAATAATGTTCATTTAATAAATTGCGTGTGTAATATACGTTGTAGCAAAGATAAACCTGCACAAGAAGCCATTTTTATTAGCCAACCTCTTAAGAGATTGTTCTATATACTCCAAAACATATTTAGTTTAAAATGGAGCAAGCCTGTTAGACCTCTGGAGTTGACAGTAGCAACAGGCAGACCTCTAAAGGTTGGTAAGTTTCTGTGGATACTTACCTAAATCATTCAGATTTTTATTCTCCAAAGCACATTTGAATTTTCAAAATGTCAGAGAAAATCTGAAAACTTTGATATTTGGGGGTTGATAAAAATAAACTATGATTCTGATACATATTTGAGATATGTGACTAGATCAAAGCAGTACAAAAACTGATTTGTAGGTTCATTGGACATTCTGAAAAATAAATTATAAAAAATGTTGGGGGAGCAAACTAGATATTTTGTTTAGTTTGAGCTTTATTAAACTTATTTTTAAAAAATAATCTTGAAGTAAATTTGGAAATGAAAAAAGTCACAGAATTGAAAAATTTACATATATGTTCAAAGCTGTCAAAAATTTCAATTTTTTTTAAAGTTTTTTGTTTCTTTCTTAATATGGGATAAAATTTCACCCACCACTAGATTAAACATGAATTTTGGACAATATAGGGGGTTTAAAATATTGGTGTTGGGGGCGGGAAAATCAAAGCTTATCCTGTTTTTCCTGATTTTGACTGTAACAAATGCATTAATAGCCTGCCTTGAGGTGTCTTGATTATTTTACTGTGCTCTCATCTGAAGTCATACAGTTCAGAGCAATATAAACATTTCTAAAATGTTAGTAAATTCTTTGAGCCCATTCAATTTGAGTTGAGCTGACAGGGGACCTAACCGTACACTTTATAGTAACTTCAAGCATTAATCCAGAGTGCCATTAAATTCCAGTCTTGCTGGAGACAAAACATTCCTAGCTGTTATTCCTACACCAGTTATTAATTTGATGGAAGGAGACGGTTGGGTCTCGACTGGGGAAAAGGATTCAGAATGACCAGGGGCATGTTTCACCCTTGGATTACTAGGAGCTCTCTCACTGTGGAGAACAGCATAGACACATCTATCAAAATTCCTCCAAATTTACTAGTGATTGACAAATCCTGTCAAACTGTATGATTAGTAAAGTGGCCTCCCATATAGAGCAGAGTCAGCGGATGTACTCAAGAAAAAGGATATTTCCAGTCTTTGGTATACAATAGCCACAATGTGTCAGACAGTGGCATGCCTACACCCTTTTAAAGTTCTTTTATTAATTGCTTTTGAAATAAATTTTCAGAGATCAGATACAATATGGACTTACAGCCAGTCCCACGTACAGGAATTGCAAAACCGGTCTACTCCCTTTTCACAGAACATTATTCCCAGTATCTGTCCAAGTTATATCCTCAAGAACCAAACCATCAGAGTTGGATATAGCAGTAGGGTGACCAGACAGGAAATGTGAAAAATCGGGATGGGAGTGGGGGGGGTAATAGGCATCTATATAAGACACAGCCCCAAATATCAGGACTGTCTCAATAAAATTGGGACATCTGGTCACCCTACATAGCACATAGCTTCCTGGTGGCATGAATAACAATCCCCCCACCCCGTCCCAAATCTGTCCATGGGCTGATATCTAGCAATAAAGTTAGGGTTGTCTATATGGTGCTGTGGTTCAGACTTTTGTAAAGTGCTTTATGTTTACAGCCCTATATAATTAAAATTCATAAAAAGTTCAGTACCATAGTCCGGATGAGGGGTGTGTGAATTAGAGAGCATTCTGACATTCTAACTGCCCCATGTAGACCCTGCTGGCATGAACTAAAAGGTACATAGTTCACTTTAATGTAGTCATGTTTAAATGGGTCAACATCAGTGTGAACTGGATACCTTTTTGTTCATGCCAGCAGAATCAACATGGGGCAATTAGAGAAGAACATGCTAGAGCGCTCTATAGCTCACACATCTCTCATCTCAACTGCAGCATTGAATTTTTCTGAATTGTAATTATATAGGGCTGTAAACCCAAAGCATTTTAAAAATAGATAGAACTTAGAGTACACAGGAGAACAGTTTGAACTTGAACCAAAATTCTCATCAGGGACATGCTGTAAATCCATAGTAAATTCTCAGCAGCATTACTCTTGAATTACTCCAGAGCAGAATTTGGCTCACTGTCTGTGATATTATAGGAAGGAATCATGATAGAAGTGTGTTTGAGGAAGCTTTTTAAGGGAGAAAATGGAGGGTGCTTAGTGATGGAATATGGAAGGCTATTTCAGGACAAGGTATAACCATTAAACAAGCTACAAAAGCTGAGGGAGAGGGAGGGTCACAAAGAGCCTAATTCTCATCTCATAGAAGGTGTAAATCAAAAGCAATTTCAGTGCAATAAATGGCATAAATACAGATAGCACCATTGAAGTAGTGCAACTATGCTAATTTACACCAGACAAGCATCTGTCCCAACAAAGTCACCTTGGTGTATAAGGTGAATAAATGAGAAAAGAATCAACCTAAGGAGAATGATCAGGAACAAGGATTTGGAGAAATATAGATAAAGCACAGGATGAAATAAGGGCAAAGAAAAGAGCATGTTTAATCTGTTTTTACAAAGAAAAGGAAGCAAAGCTTAGGAAAAACACTGAAAAAATATTGTGACCCAGTATTTACACTTCAGTATTAAATTCAGTGCCCTTTCTTTTCACAACATGTCTTTTTCATTTTGTTTCTATTTCTATTTGTTTTTACTTTTTGGTTTTTGTCTTGATTTCTTTACTGGTGGGTTTTTTGTTTTTTTTTACACTTTTCTCTGTATTGGGTCTTGTAATCAGTGTCATAGTTCAGGACACCTAAATGACTCCTCCATGGTCTAGCAAGGGCACCCACTTCTCTTTAGAGGGCCTTTTTTGCTTCTCCTCAGAGTCCCATAAACTGTGCAATTGCCACACAGCACTTTTTAAGCAAGTACATTTATTTTTATGGTGAATGCATAAACATTAAAAACAATAAAAGAAACTACATGCCTGCTAATAAGTTTACCAGAGATCACCCCAACTCCAACAAAAGCTCTGGCAGGTGAACAGTCCTTCAAACACCACCAAGAGGTTTTTCTGTGGTCACCAGTTCATAACAACTGTTAAATGAAAACAAGCACGCCCATTAATCTGAGGATCACTCTTTGATCCAGTTTGTGCCTCTGATCTTGTCCTCATATAGCAGGTGATTGCAGGCAATATGCTTTGCCTTAGCATACAGCTTCAAAAGTTGGTCTGAGGCGAGAAGCTGCCTTGACTTCCTCCTAAGCATTTCTAGGAATCCCTTAACTTAACTTTGTTTAACACATTGTTTCAAAGAGTTTGGCACACACGACACTTCCCAGGGCTTACATTAGCCAAGTCTCCTCCACAGAGATGGTATATGCACATTTGCATTTTTAATACAATGACCTCATAAGATACTGAAACTAAATTTAATAAGGCTGAACTTTACTGAATTAAGTTTGTTGAGGATATTGCAGGAAGTTTCCCATCTGCCACAAATCAGCATTTATTCATCCTATCAGTGACTGACCAGGGGTACTGTATGTTGAGCTGGATTTTCTAGTTATGGCTGTATCTTCACTGCAAAGAGAGTGTATTTTTACAACCAGATAATGGAGACAAGTCACTAGTTTTTACCTTAATGTAATTAGTTCAGGTAAACCCCAGGTGGATGTACAGAGTTGCCTTGGCTCCACTAAGATTTTACATTGATTTAACTATCTTCATGTAAAAACTCATGTTTTTTGCAGTTAAGACACAGCATATATCTACCTTCCTCCTCGTTTGTTTTGGTGTTCAGGATATCTTCAGCTATTCTGGCATTATTAATTATCATTATTATTGCTATTTTCTGGCAAGGACAAGAAAAAGTGGAAGATGGGCAAGGAGATGCCATCATATTAGTGATCAGGAGACAGTTCAAGGGGCAATGAAGGGGGGGGGGAACAAGGAGCAATTCAGCAGTAGCTTCCTTTGATTCAGAATCTTTAGAGAAAGTCATGCAATCAGGGGATAGACTAATTAATCTAAAATCTGTTTCAGTCCCAAAGCAGCAACAGCTTCCACTCCATCTATTCAAAAACAGAGCAACAGTAGTCTAACCTATCATAAGCATATTGGAGAAGGGGCCACGTCCAGGTCTGTCCCCATTTTAAAAAAAAGGGCAGTATTTTCACTTATAGCTGGAGTAGAAGCAAAAAATAAGTCGGAATGCAGTAGAAATGAAGTCAGACAATGTTGGTTTTGTTTTGGTTTTGGTTCTTGCTGCTAAGGAAGGAATTTTGCAAACCCCTGAGTAAAGGGCCTACTGTGAGAACAAAATGTTTGTATATGGTTCAGTACCAAGACTTAGGGGTTAAAACAGAAACTGATGCCTCCTGTAAGCTATTTCATAGATGCATTTTTAAAATCATGTTCAGGTACTATTACATTGCACTGAAAATATGTATTTTTGGAATAGAAGCAATATCCAAGAAAACAGCAGCTGGCCAAAGATGGCACAAATCTAAATCCTAATAATTGACTATTTTGGGGGAAAAACCCCATGAAAGATCCTTGCAAAAATTTACCTTCTGATAGATGTTCTCCTCTCAGTATTTCCCTGGGAACCATATTTTAAGTAAACAGTCCGTCATTTCAGGATACACAAAAAAATCTAATTGAGCTCTCTACCTCATATAAGTGTATTAAAAATGTTGAACTATTTCAGATACCACAAAATTGACATAATACAATATGTTCATGTTACCAGTAATCTTAATGTTTTCTTTATTCTCCTAAGAAATCCATAGTTGACAAATGTCTTACTCGGATTTTAGAGCCCAGTTCTGAAACCAAGCACTACGATAGGCAATATGGGGAAGGGGGCAGGTTTTGTTATGTAATCTGTACAAAACTGCATTCTTACAAGAGTCTGCCATGCTTCTTTAGATTAAAAAGAAAAGAATACCCTACTTAGAAAGGAGATCAACAATGTGGAATCAGGAACTCAGCATGAATAAGGGTAGTAGATTTTGATCCCAAGTTTTCACAAATATCAGACACATCTGCTTCTTACAGCTGTCAAAGTTTAGAAATAGTCTTGGTTTTATTCATATTATAATTTGGGCTTAAAATTTGTCTCATTCACTGAAGCAGAAGCTTTATTTTTATATAAAGTTTATGCTTCAGTTACAGTTGCATTTAAATCCAGCATTTACTTGTTGCATCTAACCCATTTACCTAAGTTGTCTGGTAGTAAGTTATACTCCGATCTTAAAAGCACAAGAAGCTTAAATTGAAAATAATGTGTTTAATTCCAGAGTATGAATCTCTCTTTCATCGCACAGCATGTTTGCAGGAGAGCAGTACAGTGTCAAAATTCATTCTTCTCCGTGTGTTTCTCCATTCAGCCCAGCCTGGTCATGTCTTTGCATATGTTATCCTGCCATTGAGGCAGCGGTTGGCATTTAGGTCAAATTGACTGTGGTTAAGCTCGCATTATTTTCTCTGACATCCTCTCATCTTTTTATCTTCTGCATTGTCCCCATCAACATAATCTTTTTGATTGTAACCAATCCTGTGCCCTGATTTCTCATCCTGCTCTTCTTCTAACTTCTTTGTTTGTCTTAAAATCATTCAATTTTGCTCTTGAAATTGTTTCAACAATTCTTATCTCTACTGTCTCCAGCCTTCTGGGGTCTGTTTCATTTAATGCAGCTGCTCCTAGACCACAGAGAAATACTGGTAATAGATTTAATACATTTTCACTTTGGTACCAAATGGTTTTATCAGTCCATAATTTTGTTGATACCTGTGCAACACTTGTGGCTAAGACACATCATCGTTTTACTTCAACCTTGATGGAACCATCAGCACCAATCAAGTTCCCTAGCTACACACAAGATTATCTATTGGTCTCTTTTCCAAGATGCAACCTTTTCTTAGCATTTATTGTAAGTCCAAGACAACTACACCAATTTTCCAAGATAGCAAAGAGTATCCTCAGTAATTCAAATATATCTCCCAGTTATACAATATCATCTGCATAAACTGAGGAGCTTGATTCTAGGTCATCCAATGTCATGCCCTCCAACATATCTAACATTCGTAATGTTCAGTTTAAGAACATGGTGAAAAGCAGTGGTGAGTCCATGCCCCCTTGTCTTGCACCAAACTTTGACTTGAACTAGTTACTTAGTTTCTCACCAGTTCTTACAATATTGCAGGATTCTTTGTACATTGTTTTTATAATTGCAATGATCTTATCTGGAACTCCATATGATTTTGCTACTGTCCACAGTGCTTCTCTGCAAACAGAAACAAATGCCTTTGTGAAGTCGACAAAAACAGCAGACACCTTTAAACCCCACTCTTGCCATTTTTCCCCCATCAGCTGTCAGAATGTGAATATCTGATCAGTGCAACTTCAGCCTGGTCTGAAACCACATTGTTCCTCACCTACTACTTCCTCTAAAACTGGCCTTTATTTGTTGACAATTAATTTCATCTTGATTTTTCCCAGTTCTAACAGTAAGCTTATACTTCTATAATTATTTGAATTGGCAGGATCTCCTTTCTTCAATATTCATACTACCATTGCCTCTAGCCAGTAATCTGGTACCTCCTCTTGCTCCCATTCCCTCATGTATATTTTTCGAATACTTTGATAGCACTCGTAGGGTTGGTTTTTAGCAGCTCAGTAGTTATGTCTATTTCTGTAGCTTTCCCATTTTTTTATCTGCTTCACTGTTCTTTATTTCTTCTTCTGATGGTGGTACAGTGCTGATATCCATTCTGCCTTGCAAGTGGCCCTGTTCATCTAGCATGCTTTGCATCTGGGTGAACTTCAGAATTCAGCACTTTGTCAAAATGTTCCTTCCATACTTCCAACACCCTTTGGCATTTGTTGTCAGTTCACTAGTAGCCCTTCTCACCACTTGCATTGTTGGCCTGATTGTGTTTTTATACAACTTAGCTTTTCTTTGTATTTTGTTTTCATATTTTGTTTTCTTGACACCTCCTCTAGTTGAGCCTCTTCTTTCCAAAATGTTTGCTTATGTAATATGATTTCTTCACTGTGTTTATAATGTTTACTTCTGCCTTTTCAGCAGCCTTAGCTTGAATGCCTATGGGGGACGGAACGAAACTTCCTCTTTTACCCATACACCTACCCTATTGTAACTGGAAATCCCCACACTTAATAAATTAGACTTTCCCCACACATAGCACTGAAATTAAAAAATTAAATTGGCACATTTATGTTATTTCAAAAGCTAAGCAGGCACCAACTCCTTATGCTATGGCAGCAGTCAATGAGATCTCTTTTGCTTTCTTCTAGGTTTTCTAGTACTTAGACCCAGTTTCCACAGCCACATATGGTGTGTTTGGCAGCAGCACTAGCCAGATGCTAAATTCTGGAATATAGTTTTCTACCAGATGTGTCTGGGACTTTGGTGATCTCTCTAGCTGGCCTCTTGGGTAGCTTTACTGCTAGATATTTTGGCAGCACAGTAATCATCTTCAGGAGAATTAGTAAAGAGTCAAACTGCCTTTTTTATTCACTGGAATACTTGTTTGACAGTAATATCCCTTTCTATGTTTGAGAATTATACACTGCAATAATTTTCTTTATATACTTCCTTGAAGATTAATATATTTCTATCACAAGCATTTTGTTTGGTAACGTCAGGCAGTAATGGCAATTTTATAAATCTAATTTGTGAAATAAAAGGTGCTTAATATGGTCCAGCAATAAAATAGTTTTTTTAAATTGCAAACATTAATATATCAGCATTTTAAATATTCAGCAATTTGAACCAGCACTCTCATCAAATTAACATGCTTAGCCTGATTCACTAACAACTCATTGATATCTTAGGCTTTGTGCAATGTTCTACAATATGAAAACTAGGAAGAGATTGTCAATCTGTTTAAAAAACTGGATTAAGCAGGTATATTGCCCTGGAAAGAAGAATAAAAATATGCAAACAGCTACTTTTAATACTTAAATAAAAACAGTAACTAAATAAAACTTTTTATGTTTTGAACATTTTAATTTCAGTATGAGCAACGATTTCTTAAATGCAATCCAGTTTCTTTCACTGTCACTTTCTCTGGAACAGGACTCCTTAAAAAGTCCAGAGATAACTACATGTATAATAAAAAACAAACCCATCAATCAACCCAAAATGCCTAACATTTATGTGCCAAAGCCTGTTCTCACACTTCTGAAGCCAATGCAGTTGTATATGATGTTAAATGCAAGTAAAATTTGCCCCTAATCTTTCTAAACAAAATGGCGAAAAGATGCCTACTTCAGTAAATAGCAATGTTAAGACACAAATATTTGGTTAATGGGGGTGAATAAAATGTGCAAAAGGAAATAAGTTTAATAATTTTGTTCCATTTGATACCGTCTGATATATAATGATGACAAAAAGCCATTATTGTAATAGAAACAAGTGGCAATAGAAAGAATCACTTTCTTCATTATCAGAGAACCCCATTTCCTCTAGAACTCCACTACAGTCATCACTTTACATCGTGATGTAGTTTAGAATGCCAGTAACAGCCCAGTCACCTGACATTTTGAATGACATGAAAGATGTTTCATGTATAATTAACACATTCTAATGTTCTTATTTCTGGCATTGACATATAGATAGATATCAACATTCAAAATAATATATATAATCTAAGTTCTATGTGGCTTTTGATTCCTATACTTGAGAGCACAAATCAAACACTTATTCTGCTGGCTTAGTTTCTCTGCAGATGCAAGTTCAAAACAAAGAACAACTGGAATTGCCAGTGACACTAAATCAGCAATGGTAACTGATGGAAAAGAGATTTACATCACTGCAAAGTGCTTGAGTCTAGGAAATACTCATGACCCAGATGAAGTTATAGAATTTCTTCTCATGGTCAGCTATAATAAAGTCCAATCCTGATTTGAGATGCAAAAGTTGGTTTTCTGCATAGTTAGGAAATGCAAACTGCAATATTTAATAACATTGTAAGTGTAACTTTGAGTTATACCTATCCATGTTAACAATAAAGCTTTTTGTCAGCTAAGCATGCACAGAGAACATGGTCATCATCCCAAGATTAATGATGAATCACATCACCTCAGCAGAGCAAATTTAAATGGAAACATACAAGACTCTCGAAAACTAAGAGGCAGAAATATTATTTTCTGAGACGTACAGAAGGTTTTTTAGGTGTGCAAAGCATTTCTTTTTCATTTGGGCTCCTTGTGGATGTCACTATTTGCCATCAAACAACCTAAGCTAATTCATCAGGACATGCAGGTGAATGAAGGTAGACAGAGGGAAAGATTTAAGATGAAGGCTACAACTTCATTAACTTAACACTGGGGAAGGGCATGATCTGCCTCTACCTCCCCATCTCTCACATCCCAGGCATTTCACAAGGTTCAGTACAGGTTACAGGACTCCCACCATGTAACCCATAATTTAGGGTAGGCCCTCCTTAGCCTACCCCTAAGACACAGCTCACCTCTAAATAGTCTGAACCTCGTCCCTGGGAAGGGGACAGAGGGAACCATGGAGGCATCTCAGTCTGTGAAGACTTCACGTTTTCCCCCCCACCATTCTCCCATAGATACAAGGTCCACTAGTAAAATCCCCGGAATTCTTACCTCTGGGAGCTGGCCCTTTTGGCCTTTATCCTCATCAGCCACTGGGAGTGCCAGCAATTAGCTTAGTTACACCAAAAACAACTGGTATCTATTTCCAGCCCGATCCAATCCTTAATGTCCTAATGCCAAGTGTTGGCCCCTGCATCCGACTCCATCAACCCTAGAACAAAAGTTAATTGTACTGGATGTCCCTAAGTGTGACCACCAAGCCTCCTGCATCCAAATAGATTCCGGCCATATTATGGCTCACATTCTTCAGGGCTTTGTCCAGGGAGGGGATGGTAGGTAAGGGTCCCTTGACTAAGGCTCCTGTAAGGGGCAGGTTTACAAGTCACGAAGGGAAAGGCAGAGGCTCCTGCTTTCCTTGGTTTATAACTGTTGTAATAATTAAATTTTCTTACACCCAGCTGACATGCAATTGTGTTGCTACAACTGTTTGCACACACTGTACAATGATTGGGCATAATCAGTTTCTTGTACAGTGCATGCATACAGTTGTAGCAACAAACTGGTGAGTTAGTTCTGTGTAAGAAAACAATTATGATTATTGTTTGCTATTTTATTATGCCTCTGACTAAATAATAAGTGTCCATTAACTGCCCTAAGTGTCCATTAACTAATGTGAAATTAATGAAATACCTGGTGGAAATACACTGGAACTACCAGCCTGGGCCCTCTGATCCCCCACCTCTCCATCTTTCTTCTTCATTACAAAAAAAGATCTACACTACATTATATAGGTGTCATTATAATCCGGGGTAAAAAATTTCCTCAAGTTATTTTGAAGTGGTGTATCTTAAGTAACGGGAGACGAAAAAGTGAGGTCCTCTTCATTACTAAATAAAATTGTGACATGAACTGAGGAAGGTATGTTGACTTCAAAATCCATAGTATCATCTTTGGTGAATTAGCAGTCACCAGGTAATTGCAATCATAGAAGCATAGAAATGTAGGGATAGAAGGGACGGTGAGAAATCCTCAAGTCCAGCCCCCTGTGCTGAAGCCCAGATGCAGGAAGCAGCTGCATCACCTTGTTGACTCATATTCAATTTGTTTTCCACTGTAACTCCCAAATCCTTTACAGCAGTATTACCAGCTATGCAGTTAGTCCTCATTTTGTAGCTGTACATTTGGTTTTCCTTTCCTAATTGCAGTACTTTGCACATGATTTAATTTAATTTCATATTGTTGATTTCAGAGCAATTCTACAATATGTCAAAATTGTTTTGAATTCTAATCCTGTCCTCCAAAGTGCTTGGAACTCCTCCCAGCTTGGTGTCATTTGCAAATTTTATAAGCATAGTCTCCACTCCATTATCCAAGTCATTAATGAAAACATTAATGAAACTAGTTCTGGAACCAAGACTGACCCCTATGGGACCCCAGTTTGACTACTCTTTGAGTCCAGTCTTTCAACCAGTTATGCACCCCGTTACAGCAATTTCATCTAGAACACATATTCCTAGTTTGCTTATGAGAATGTCATGTGAGACTGTCAAAAGTCTTACTTCCTATCTAGATGTCAAAAGGAACAAAGTATAAATGATAGAACTGTAGAGAAGGATATTGGAATAGAATCTCACTAAAAGTTATGACTGCAGGCACTGGGATGTTTAGATAAAAGCAGAGCCCATGACAGCTGGAGACCCAGACACATAGAATCTTGGAGTGACAAAAGGATTACATTGACTGATAAAGTGTGTGCATAATAGTTTCTCGATAGTGCAGAATAAGGAGTAAAAAGCTATAATGTATTGCTGGATGTAAAGATACCACCAAAACATAAAAGTGGTGCACAAAAGCATAAATAAAAGAAAGAATTGCTGTTGGATGCAAAACTTCCTAAAATGAGCATTTTCCCCCCAAAGGTGGTGTGTGTAAAGCCAATGGACCATTTCCACAAGACAAAAGTCAGAAGGGGTGCTGTTTATCCATGACTTATTATGACATTACAACAAAGAAAGGAGTTAAAGTAACATGTACTTGGCTTTGTCATTCCCCTAACCTAGATAATATATATTGTGAGCCATGTTAGTTGTTTCCTGATCATAGTGAATCTGCATACATTCATCCAAGAATTCTCTTATTCTACTTAGGTGTCTCTTCTGGTTTGGTCAGTTTTCAAACATCTGAATGTCAAGGATATTGTTCCTCATGTAAACCATGTAGCCATTAATTCTAAATCATGTTCAGACCTGGCCCAGCCACCTGTGACCCAGTTTACTAACTTTGAAAGCATCCCTGATACTGTGCTTCCTTCTGCTTGTTCCTGATGTAGCCAATGGGGACAAAAGCCCAAGCAGACCTCAGCCTGGACCAGTCCACACGAGATCCACTTCCTGGACACTACGGTGCTAATAAGTGATGGTCACATAAACTTCACCCTATACCGGACACCCACTGATTGCTATTCCTACCTACATGCCTCCAGCTTTCATCCAGACCCCACACCACATGATCCATTGTCTACAGCCAAGCTCTAAGATGAAACTGCATTTGCTCCAACCCCTCAGACAGAGACAAACACCTGCAAGATTTCTATCAAGCATTCTTACAACTACAATACCCACCTGCTGAAGTGAAGAAACAGACTGACAGAGCCAGAAGAGTCCCAGAAGTCACCTACTACAGGACAGGCCCAACAAAGAAAATAACAGAACGCCACTAGCCATCACCTTCAGCCCCCAACTAAAACCTCTCCAACGCATCAAGGACCTACAACCTATCCTGAAGGATGACCCATCACTCTCACAGATCTTGGGAGACAGGCCAGTCCTTGCTTACAGACAGCCCCCCAACCTGAAGCAAATACTCACCAACAACCACACACCACAAAACAGAACCAATAACCCAGTAACCTATCCTTGCAACAAAGCCCGTTGCCAACTGTGTCCACATATCTAGTCAGGGGACACCATCATAGGGTCTAATCACATCAGCCCTGAGGGTGGCTATACTTCAACAAAAAAGCTTCAAAAACAGACTCCAATGAGAGTCTGCTGAATTGGAATTAATTTGCAAACTGGATACAATTAACTTAGGCTTGAATAGAGACTGGGGGTGGATGAGTCATTACACAAAGTAAAACTATTTTCCCATGTTATTTATTCCCCCTCCCACCCTCCCACGTTCCTCAAACGTTCTTGTCAACTGCTGGAAATGGCCCACCTTGATTATCACTACAAAAGGTTCCCCCTCCCCGCTCTCCTGCTGGTAATAGCTCACCTTAAATGATCACTTTGGTTACAGTGTGTATGATGAAGTGAGCTGTAGCTCACGAAAGCTTATGCTCAAATAAATTTGTTAGTCTCTAAGGTGCCACAAGTACTCCTTTTCTTTTAGTGTGTATGGTAACACCCATTGTTTCATGTTCTCTATGTATACAAATCTCCCCACTGTATTTTCCACTGAATGCATCTGATGAAGTAAGCTGTAGCTCATGAAAGCTTATGCTCAAATAAATTTGTCAGTCTCTAAGGTACCACAAGTACTCCTTTTCTTTTTGTGAATACAGACTAACATGGCTGCTACTCTGAAACCTGTCATTAATGAGTTGGTGAATCAAGGGTCCAATCAGTTTCCAGTTCTCCCTGTGGCCAGCCAAAGGGAGGCAGAGAGGCCTTAGAGGAGGGGCCCAGCTCTGTATTGCCAGGAATGTGCTCTACCCTTTCTTTAGGGCTGTCTTTCCCATTGCCGGTTCAAGCAACCTTCCCACCCACTGAGACGGAGCAAGGAGATGGGGCAGTGTCTATTGAAAAAAAAAAAGAAAAAGCATACATACATTCTTGTTACATACAGTATTTAATTTCCACCTAAACAATAAATTTTGCCATGCACATTTTGCAGTGCAGTCTATAACTGTTGTTAGTTTAAAGAGTCTGTAGTGTGATGACAAACAACTTTTGACACCATCTCGTGTGACAGCATAAACAAAAAGAGCATGCTTTAAGCAGCAAATGAAGAATTCCCCAGCCAACAAGTCCCTCTGTTTATTAAGGTCTCCCTTTTGCAATACCTTGTGGTCCTCTCTGGTAACATGGAGGACCAAGAACCCTATAACTACTCCATACAATTGATTAGCAACTTATATTTCTGTATTCAGGTATTATTTAAAAAATATGGAAGTAAATGTGATGCAGTGTAACAAAATATATGATTCCAGTGCATTAGTGATACCAGAAAATTTTCTTAAACTTCAAAATTCATCTCTTTAATGAACCAACACAAGGCCTATACATTCCATTTATGCCCTATTTTAAAGATTTAAGTGTGTGCAGGCCTTCTGCTTATCCTTTGCACAGGGATGATTTTCACCTTCTTTGTATTTGTAACTAGGTATATGTGACTTTTGAGTATCAAAATTACTGTCCTCTGCTTCCATGTTTATGGTTAATGATATGTACCTTCACTACCTGAACCCTGAGCTGAATTAGTTTTCCAGAAACTTGGTAAAAAAATATCAAAAACTTCCACAGCATCCTTATACAAGATAGAAGTAAGGTGAATAGTGGAAATAACCAGTTATAATGCAGTCTGACTCTCAAATTACAAAGTTTTTCTTTCAACAAAATATCCTTCTAGAACAGACCAGAATAGGTGGAAAAACCTACCCCAAGTGTATCTGCATCTGGTACATTTGTTTATGAATAAGATCCTGATTAACTAGTCAATTATTTTCTGAATTTTATCCTCTGCCCATCTGAATGCTGGACAACTAGAAAAAAAAATCTAACAAATGTTCTTAATTGAGTAGTTTCCAATGTATGGTCTGCAGACCACCAATGGTATATAGAGATTTGCTGGATGCCCACAGAGAGATACTCTGTTAGACTGCTTCCTCACATTGTTCCAGATACTAAATCACTAAACAATTACTGCAGTTGCCACTAGGATGTTATTTAGTTACATTTTGTCTTAGCAGTGCATTTGTAATTAGATATTATTAATATACAGTGTTAATAAATGACTAAGATATTATAAGCTTGTGTATTATATCTGCTCAGGAAAGAAACAAATCATCCACATAGAACTCACCACATATAACACTCTGACCACTACATATAACTCCAAATATGCTAAAAAGCTCTGTAGAAGGACCTCTGAAAAGCCAGGGAACCATCTCCTGCACCTGACATACTACAGAATGGATCACCTCAGACATGAAATCATTAGACCTCCAACACAAAAACAAAAAGAGGAACTAACTACAACTTCTCCACACCAAGAGTATTGGCTCCTGGAGAAACCACAACACCAGGTCTGACACTACGCAACACCCCATCATCATCAAACTAGCAAGATTATCCCTACCCAGAACTGAAATATCTATAATCTCCAGAGGACTGAATTTCTGCCCCACCACAAAACCATAGTAACATGTTGGGAACTATACAGCAACATCCATCATCGCTGTCTGCCTCAAATACCTATAAAATAATGAATGATGCTTGGAAATCCAATGCAAACACACCTCCAAACCCTCCCATTTCATCCACACCATCAATAACTTCACATATAACACTTTGTCTAAACCATGGCATTAACCATGGGTACCAGGATGGCTCCTGGTATGCCAACCTCTTCATTGGACACTGAGGAAGAATTTCTGGAAAAATGCACCATGAAACCAATGGTATACTTGAGGTACATCCATTATATTTTCATCCTCTGGACAGACAACCTAAACTCCCTCATTGATTTCCAACACAACTTCAACAAATTTCCACCCATGCATCAAACTCTTTCGAGACACACCAATATCAACTTCCTGAACACCACAATCACCTTCAGAAATGGAACTGACTAATGTATGAAAAATCCATAGATCACCACAATTACCTCCACAGATCCAGCAACCACCACAGCCACACCAAGAAATCTATTATCTATAGTCAGGCACTCAGGTACCCCAGAATATGGCCCAAGAAGAATGTCCAGGATACACACCTAACCACACCTTCACTAAAAAAGGACACTCCACCACAGAAGTAGATCCCATTACGGAACACACCACCCAAATACCACAGTAGAATCTACTTCAATGCAAGAAAAACAAAAACAAAAAAAACCCCTGACTGCACATCCTTAGTTGCCACCCACTGCCCCACCCTAGAACCCATATGGGGTATCAAAACAACAACGATCCATATTTGATGGTTATCATATCTCAAAAAAAAAATCTTTCCCAAGCCCCCTCTTCTTGGCGTCAAACAACCTGCCAAGCTCATCACCAAAAGCAAGCTCCCCACAGATCAGAACACAACAACTCCAAGTAGTACCAGCCCGTCATAAAAGATGCAAAATCTGCAGACATACCTCCATTACTACAATCAATAGCCCAACAGAAGTTGGTCCAATAAAACATATTACCTCACCTTCCTTGTCTTTCTCATAAGCATGCTGCAGACAGAAGCAATATGTTATGATTGTGCACAATGATTATGCACAAATCTGTAGAAGGTGTAACACAAATAGTTATAACTTCTGGCTATATATAACCTATTGACCTGTTGGAATCTAGAACAATTGCTTAGTAATTTATTAAAACCTCTATTAAGCATTTATTAACCTTTAATAAACTATTTTTAAATGTACCGTTAATAAAAAGTATGCCCCAATCTCTACTGGGAGAGGAAATGGCGCATGCATTTGTGAATTGGAGGGCAGGTGTACAAACGACAACCTCTATTAAAATGTTGTCTTCATTATGGAAATATTTGATAACCATGATCCCTAGTCCATTCCTATTTGGGCTCTCGTGTGTTCAATACAATCTGATCAATCTTCATTTTAAAATAGGTTAAAATAATATGAATGAAAAATAGTTCATGGCACCTCATATTCCCCCATCACAAATAATTATCATATTAAATAGGATTTCAATAATAAAATCCACAATTTTTTTTTCATATGAAGTCTTTTTAAAAATTCTGTAATTGATGTAAATTTCTTTTAAGCTGCCATAATGTACAACACATATCACTAAATAATTGCACTGTCGTATATGAAAGCAGCTCAGTGAAGGCAGCTTTGTATTTCGAACTTAAGATATTTGGTGAAGTGCTATGCATTTTCCATTTCTGTTATTGATTACAACCTATAAAGGTACAATTTTAGTAAAATATTTGGTGAGGATAAAAGGTAGAAAATAATATTTTTCAGCAGTGAACAAAAAGAAGGGTACAAGGAAATGCAATAACTTGTAATTCAGGTTGCGATTGACACTTCCCCCCACCCCAAACAAGATCCAGAAGTTTTTGCTAGAAGGCAGTGGTGTTAAGAAATCCTATAGGAGAAAGGGAAATAGCATTGTTGCCCCTTTTTGAGCCTAATGGCTAGTCAAAGTTTGGGGCCTTAGGGATGTGCCAAGCATAAGTAGAAATTGATGGAGTCTGATATTTTCTTTGGTGTTATCTTGTTTATTTACACAGAAAATACAAAGTGCTGCTTCTCAGAACACGAAACAAGAAATGAAGAACTAAAGGAGCAGTTTCTTCACTTCCAGTCCAACCCTCTTCATCCAACAGACCCAAATGCTCTCTCTAGCTTTTTCCAGGGTCACTGTCCTTATAGGTTGCTACTTACTTTCTTCCTTCTCGCCTTTTCCTCTCTGTGTTCTTGTCTGTTCTCAGTTTCTATACACGAGAGAGAGAGAAGGCAGGACATTTCTTTTAATCTCAGAACATCTTTGCAGGCACAGGGAGCAGTACAGTGTCATCATTCATTCCTGTACATGGCTTGTTCCTCCATTAAACCCAGCCTGGTCATTCCCCTGCATACAGTGTCCTTCCATCTAGTCAGCGATTGGTCTCTAAATCAGATTAATCTTAATTGTATTTGCATTATTTTTGTTGGCATCCTATCATCTGTTTGTCTTCTGCAGTGTCCCTCACCATTGTAATCTTTTCAATTGGAGCCAAACCCAAACATTGATTTCACATCCTACTCACCTTCTAATATAATTTGTCTTTAAATCATTCCCCACACATACACTTTACCCAAAACAATACTGAGCAAAAACCCCTCTGCCCATCCAGTCTAAGACTCAAGAGCAGGTTCACAACCTCTTTTGTCTTAGGTGGGGTACTTGTGATTAATTTATCTTGACAGTTATGTTAATTGAAGGGTGCATTCACAACCAAATCCAAGAGATTTCTGATTCATAAAGTCACCAATACCTCTTCACATAATAGTATTGCTATATGCCTCCAGAGTTGCACATGTCTCTTCAAATACAAGTAAGAAGAAAAATGTCTCTGCTGCAAAAAGTTTATCTTCTAAAGAGAAAAAGAGCTAAGATACATACAAGGGAGGGTGTGAATGGGATGGGATGTAACTTAAAATATTTTTCTCCATTTCCTGTTTATTTTCCTACATATTTCCCCCCTTTAATTTCTAAAACCCTTCCTGAAAGAAGTAATTAAAATCAGGTCTCAGCATATGTTTTATTGCCTCTCAATTTTTCAGCTGACAGAAATTCTACAGAAATAAACTCCATAAAAGATCTAAAAATTGCCTAGAAGAATTAAAGGAGATGCCGACCATAATTAACTTTTCTTTTTTCAAGTTTTAAAAACAAACAGCTTAAAAAACATTTTTATTCAAAAGGAAGGATCTTCAAGGGGTCTCATCCAATCTAAGATTTCACCTTAATGTATGCATCTTTCCTGCTTTTGACACTATCCTGCCCAAAAGCTGTCAAAATTCGACTCCTGCTTTGTTACTAACACAGGTTTCCTGAATTATAGCCTTACAAAGCAACCACTTGACTTCTGGCCCATACAATTCATGGCACTCAAAAAATGCCTACCTTAGAAGTTTCAGTTAGATTTAGTCCTGGTGCTCAATATAGGCAATTAGCATTACAAAGAGCCTAAAGTAAAATGTTTTAGGCATTAGGGAACCATTTAGAGCGATTACAAGCTATATGCTTCATTTCATTATAACACTGTCTTAACTAGATTTTCTAGATCTTTTCATAACAGGATACAACTACATGAATCAAACTTTATACACATACACACTTAATCACACAAATACATATTGAAGAAGTGATAATTCTTAATAAAAAGGTGAACACAGTTGGAAAATGGGGAAAGGGGAAAACGGAGCAAAATTCTGGAGCTCTGCTTTAGATCAGAGTTTTTATTTTTTCATTTATTTGCAGCAATTCCTCCCTTCAGAGGCTAATCTCCAGCAAAAAAACTAAATTCCAAATACCCCCTTCCCTCCCTCACTGGCACACACTCCCTCCCCCAAACAAGCCAAGTGAAATGTACCTCTTTATCTCTGAAACTAACTTCTTTACTCTTGCTAGTAGATGTACTCAATATTCAGAAACATGTTCTCTTATATGTACACTGCAAATGTTCATATTTTTAAATCAAATATATCCCTAGACAAGAAAGCAAGAAAGCTAAGGTTTAACTTGCTTATCTATCCAGACAATTGTCTTTTTCTGGTAACAAGATCTGAAGGCAATTGTATGTTAAAAGCTAAAAAAAATATGGGTAAGAAATTATTCTGGTAAAAAAAATTAATTAGCAAATAGGACATTGTTCTTAGAATCAACCAAGTGCACTCTTCAATACTGAGTCCCTTCCCATTACCTCAGCAGGAATGCAGTGAATATCCACCTTTTGTTCATGCTCATTTGTGTGCATCAGTTAAAAATCAGATACAATACTAAGACTAATCAAGTAATGTACTGGAATGATACAATTAGTTATGGCTTGGCTTAATGCATTATTTCATAATGTTATGGATGATCAGTTGTTATATAAGAGCTTTGTGTCTTACCAACTTCCGTTGTATTGGAAATTGGCTTTTTCAACTCATCTGTACTAAAAGAATCTATTTTCGACATGGTCATCACGGAAGATAAGTGTTATTCAATAGAACTAATGCAAAACCAATAATGTCCAGAGATCTGCTAATATTGTTCCTGCATTAATATCGATCCCTAGATCCCATCAATTCATTTAAAATGACAAAAAAGAGCTATTTATGCAGAATACTTAGAGTTAGACAATAAAACTTCATTCACAAAATTCCAATTTACAAATGTCAAGACTAGAGAGTCTAAGTTGGTAATTATGCTAAAATGCAAAATTTTCTGTTTATAGTAGAATGGTCAGTATAAACATAGAAGAAAATAGAAAAAACAAATGAAAAAATATCCACTTAAACTTTGGCAGCATTTACAGTCTTGCACATCTGTACTCACTATTCTGTGTGAATAAATGTATGTCAAGATGCAAAAACTTATCAGACATAGGAAACATGCTTAAAATGGATTTTCACCTTTGTAGCAAAACTCAACTCCAATTCTGACAGACTACTGTCAGCAGAGAGTACTCATATCCCACTACAAAATAATAATTTCATCTTGAAATAGTGCTTACCATCTCAATTATACCTTCTTTACAAAAACTCCACAGCAAATCATCCTGCATAAAGGGTTTTGTATTTTAAGCGGAAAGTTAAATGAATTAGCCTCTAAGGATAAAATTTTCAAAGACATTTAAATGCTTAAAGAGGCAGATATAAAACTGGTAATTTTTTCAAAAGTTACATGCAAAATTGCCATTAAAATGAATGGGAAATAAGCATCTAGCTTGCTTATGTGCTTCTGAAAATCCCATTAGACTCCTATTTACATTTTTAAGTGCCTAAATATCTTTGAAAATCTTGCCCCAAGACAACACACAGTGTAGCATTAGGAGGGGAGCAAACTCACTGGAGAGTAAACAGTCTTCCAGTAACAGGTAAAATGCATCAAGAAGTGGAGGAGAATTAAGATGTTGAATAGGAATGAAAACTGAGGGCCTGAAAACATAGGAATACACAATAGTCCATGCGGAGGACTGCTTACTATAAGGGGAAAAAAATATATGGTGCAATGGTCAATAGAAAATTACAAGTGGGTACTGAATTGAAAGAGCATTTTTTAAAAACTCTTCTAGAAATGCTAGAAAGAAAAAGCCTTACTGCAAGCTTCAATGACTTAAAGAAGTTGTTTCAGAGTAGCAGCCATGTTAGTCTGTATTCTCAAAAGAAAAGGAGTACTTGTGGCACCTTAGAGACTAACAAATTTGAGCATAAGCTTTGAAAGCTTAGTGCCATAAGTACTCCTTTTCTTTTTTTTTTAAAGAAGTTGTGTTATATTCGAGATTTAAAATAAATTCCAAAGTCATGGAAGCTCTTGTATGATTTTACATGGCTTCGGAAGTTAAGTAAGGACACGCAACTGGAAGATGTCCCTGCTCCTTTGTGATCACTGTTCTAGCTTTTGGCAACTCTGACTGCGACCTTTTAGAACAGTTAGGCATCACCAAGTTTAATTAAAAAAAGATATGGGACATATAATTTATGTCTAAAATAAAATTCATTTTGTGCATACCTTTTTGTTTCCTATAAAGATCATTACTACAGCTAAAGAACTAAGTATAAATTGCATTATAAGATTCTCAGTATTCGACTTATATAATTGATCACCATGGAAGAGAAAAATGGCAACATCAAAAATGTACAACTTATGTGCTCTTAAATATCAAGTGATGAAAATTCCTAGTTTTCTATTTTGAACTGATTTGCAAAATGCTCTATATAAAGATACTGTGCTCTAATACAACAGTTTTTTTCCCTACACTTTGTCGAATACTCATTTCAGCCTTTCAGACTACTTGTGAGACATACTAAGAAACAAATGGCTGGAGAAAAGAATATCATAAATTCATGTAGCAAGGTACTATATCCTATAGAGGCAGTGTTTTAATTTAGATTCAGAGATAAGAAACTAAGATTCAGGAGGAATCCTAAATTTGGGTTGTAGAGATTCTATACAACATTTTAACAAGAAGTACAATATTACTTCTATATGGACTAAAACAATAGATGTGGCTCTGGTGTTTTACGTTGTCCCACATAAAAATAGGCCAAGGGGCATCTGTACAGTGGTACATGGGGAGTTATTTTTGGACAATTATTTCCCATACACTGAAAAGTTACACAATTGTGTGCAAATCGGCCATAAAATGTCACTTTAATTCTTTCCCTGCCTATTACAATTAGGTAAGTACTGCTGGAGCAATGTGTACCTTGCGAAGAAGGGTTAAAATATTTTAAAGGAAAGGAAAAAAAGTAAAGATTTAGTTATTCTGTCATCATTTCTTTTTAATTCCATTAATTTTAATCTATCATTAAATGGTTCCAAAATATTCTAACTCAATGTCTGGATAATATTCTAATCTGTTTATTGTAAGCACATTCCCTCCAAATAAGTGTCTGTCTGAAGCAAGCCCAGATGTTTAGTGTTCTTCAGTGTGCTATCATGAAAGTATTCCAGGGGCTATGTTGACCAAGCCTGGAACAGCATCAGTTGAGAGTAACACAATGAGATTCTAATTTGCTGCTCTAGTGCCTGTTGACTTTTTGAGGCCATGTTGGGCAGTATAAAGGGCCAGATCCTCAGCTTGTGTAAAGGGTGTACATTAAAGTAAATGGCGTTATGCCCATTTGCACCAGCTGAAAAACAGTCCCAGAATTCTTATGGAAGATATGACTGTATCCTCAATACAGGGTACACTGTGAGAGATTGCATGTAGTCTGCAAAAAAGCATGATAAAGACATTTTTTGGATGCTGCAAATATTGCCTAGTGAAGCAAAAGAACTGTTGACTAGTTCTTGTAGGAACAAGAGTAGACTAAAAATTGAAAGGAAGCCTTTCATGGACCGCTGGCATTAAAGCCCAGATTCTCCACCATTATTATTTATTACTTCTATTGCGGTAGCACCTAAGAACCCCAGTTACTAATCAGGACCCCATTGTCCTAGGCATTGTAAAAACACAGAAGAAAAAGAATGTCACTGCCCCTACGAGATTGATAGTAATCTCTAGTCAGTCTACAGGGTGGTCATCTGGGTTCAAAGTATCTACCAACCAGGTTGTCCATTTAATAATAAGCAATCAACACCAGAGATCAATTGTAGACCAAGTTGGTAGCATAATGTGTACAATGAAAACATTTATTAGCATGGAAACAATACCCACATCCTACTTATCTATAAATGCCAAGTTTAGGAACACTACATTTTAAAATAAACCATTAGCTGAAACAAGCAAGGGGTGACAGGAGCTATCAAATTGCAATCAAGGGGAGTTTATTCCATTTTAAATCTTATTTCTATCTTAAAAGATTCCCTTTGGACACCAAGAATGACACAAACAGAATTCCCTCCACCCCCAAGATCTACCCTTGCTCTTTTCATACTCTAAATACATATACGTACATCAATAAGATGTTTAGAAAGATTAATGCTCGTCCACTGAGAGCATGAGTTGTGGGTGGTACACCCAAATCTCACAAAAATACATACATACTGGCATCTAATTACCAGTATTAGTCACTTTCAGAAGCTCCATTTCAAATGGACATTAATACAGATTAACACATTTTGTCAGTCAGACTTGTAATTAATATTCGTATTTTACAGATTTTCAGGTGAACTGCTTTGGCTTAATTCCTTTATTCCCTGAACTATGGTTTTAAAAGATTTATGAAATGTCTGAATAACGTATTGGTTTACTTACAAAGATCAAGGTATGATGCTGGCAACCCAGGTGCCAGCTCATGCCAAGGCCCCAAGCCTCACTGAGCACTGACAAATGCAGAGTTGGAAACCAATCTGGCTTATCTGTAAATGTTAGTATAGATAAAATTGATATTAGATTTTTAACAATGTGTTTAGACTTTATGAAATGCTTGTAAGATGCTGCATGTATTAATCCTTCTTATTATATCTCTATCCTATCTTATAACAACGTTTAAATTTCTGCTCTGTAACTATAAAAATGTTTGCTAAGACTGCAAATCCCCCCAAGTCAGAGGAGAAGCATTACCAAGTGTGAAATTCTAGTTCACCAGAAGAAGTGTTATCTCCACCTCAATAGAAGAGGGTGTACAGATATCAGACAAGCCATTGAGGACAAAAGATTTTGTTGATTGCTTTTCCCTCAGCCCTGAAGAGGGTACATGCCCAAACCCTCATCCCATTACAGCTTCAACGCTGGGGGAAAGGGATACAAATGCCTGTTAAGAAGAATGTATTATTCCTATGCTACTTGAACTCTAAGGGGCAAGGATTTTGAAGCATAAGTCAGGAGTTCCCAGCTGTTTTGTCTGCTTACTAGAGAATTTCTATTACTTTTTGAAACATGAATGTAACTCATTTGTTGGTGTATGTTTACCTTCTTTAACCTTGTAAATAAATCATTACTTTTTCCTGTGTAATAAACCTTTTGTTAGCTTGTTACAGGATTGGCTACAAGCAGTGTCTTTGGGATCTGAGTACAATTTACCTGGGGTAAGTGACTGGCCCTATCAAGGTTCCCTCCCCACTCTGAACTCTAGGGTACAAATGTGGGGACCTGCATGAAAGACCCCCTAAGCTTATTCTTACCAGCTTAGGTTAAACGCTGCCACCACCAAAGTGTTACACAAAGAACAGGGGAAGTGCTCACTTGGAAACGTCTCCTCCCCAAAATACCCCCAATCACTACACCTCCTTTCCTGGGGAAGGCTTGATAAAAATCCTCACCAATTTGCATAGGTGAACACAGACCCAAACCCTTGGATCTTAAGAACAATGAAAAAAACAATCAGGTTCTTAAAAGAAGAATTTTAATTAAAGTAAAAGAATCACCTCTGTAAAATCAGGATGGTAAATACCTTACAGAGTAATCAGATTCAAAACGTAAGAGAATCCCTCTAGGCAAAACCTTAAGTTACAAAAAGATACAAAAACAGGAATATACATTCCATTCAGCACAACTTATTTTATCAGCCATTTAAACAAAACAGAATCTAACGCATATCTAACTAGATTGCTTACTAACTCTTTACAGGAGTTCTGACCTGCATTCCTGCTCTGGTCCCGGCAAAAGCATCACACAGACAGAGACACCCTTTGTCCCCATCCCCCCGCCCCAGCTTTGAAAGTATCTTGTCTCCTCATTGGTCATTCTGGTCAGGTGCCAGTGAGGTTATCTTAGCTTTTTAACTCTTTACAGGTGAAAGGGTTTTTCCTCTGGCCAGGAGGGATTTAAAGGTGTTTACCCTTCCCTTTATATTTATGACAGGCCCTTTGGGACTGGGAGCAACCTGAATATTGTTCTGATTTTTGGTGTACCATCTATCACAAAAAGTCAGGCTTGCCTGAGAGGCAAGAGAGACTGGAATGTCCAAGGGGACTGTCTGTGACTCCAGGTGAAGACTGTTCTAGTGCTTTAGGATTTCACGCTTGTTACTGGATTGATGAAATCTAATTATAGAATATATAACCAGTTTGAGGTTTTTGCTTTGCTTCTGGACAGTCTTCCCTGAGGTTGGCACTCCCAGTCATGAGCCACTCCAGGTAGCATGACACAAGGGAAGACCATTCTGAACAGAAAAGGCTACAAAACACAAGACAGATCCACCTAAAAGTAACAAACTGTCTTCCCCTACAAAAAACATTCTCGTATCCTTAACTGTCCATTAACTGACATCTAAACCCAGGAGGGAAATAAATTATTAAAACATGGCTATGAGAAAACATTTAAAAACTAAACAAGCTGCAAATCAGCAGTTTGCCTATTCCCAAACAAAAGGGCAAGAACAAAGCACTATTACATAGCAAACGGTGCCCATTAATGAAGCTAGGTTGATAAATGCTCAACATAAGCTAGACTTCTAAATCTAAAAATGTATGGCAGTATCACAGGGAGAGCTCTCCCTCACTGGCATAAGCAGCACATTTCCCAACAAGATTTAAAAATAAAAACGAGCTCTATTTCTCCCTTTCGGGGAGTATAAATAATACTTTATTTATTTATAATAAATCCTTTCTGTTCTGGGACATAAAGTTCAAGTAAAAGTTCTATAATAATCTGGGTCCAAGCAGGAAAGCAAAGTCTCCTGATATAACTCTGATGATTCTCCTCCTAGAATATGCACTTTGTCCCCTTTTTCCTGCTCCTCCTTTTTCTGCATGGCAACTGGGCCCAATAAATTGGCAAGGTTGAGTAAGTGGCGATAGAATCCAGGTGCAACTTTTAAATTAACTCCTTGATGGTTCTGATATACCAGCCTGACAGAGGGGTACACAGATTTCAGCAGAAAAGGAAAAAGGAAATTTCATGCTGTAGAAACTACAACAATGTCAAAAATATCATTTTGTTAGATCTCAGAAATATATTGTCCACCGATTAAGAAATAATTTGAATTTATACTCTTGAAATAGATAAGAATATATTGCTGAAGTATATTAATAAGTTTCCATCACCTACTTATAGCTTATTTGGGGGAGGGGAGGGAAGGCTGCATTTAATGCTTATAAAAACCTTTATAATTAAAAACACAAATAGAAAACTTAAGGTGCACATCATTTGAATCATCCTAGAAGAAATATCTACAATGGAATAAAAACAATTCCATATATACATGCAGATGCACATAATGTGCAAAATTGTTGCAGTGCATGTGCATTTTATTGAGAAATTATATACTCATCTGCTTTTCAAAGGAGAGAATTACCAGTGTTTATAGATTTCTTCATGCATAAAGGAAATTAACTTTGTATATTAGATGACTATATATGGAGTTACACATCAGAGCAAGCCACGCATAACACAGGTGCAAGTCAGCCTCAGGATCTGAAAAAAAATAACCTTATGAAACTCAACTTTTTCTACAAGTTAACTTGACTGCACTTACAATGACTAAGCACATGCACAGTCAACAGTACAGCAATTTACGATTACAGTATCTTTCTTGAAGATTTTTTAAAATACAAACTTTTAAAACTCCCAGTGGTTCCTCTTGTATTACTTACAGGTACTACCATTTATTAATAAAAACATTTACACAGTGTAATAACTTTATAAAGGGTTTGGTCCTGCCACCCACACTCTCATCAATAATCCCACTGAATTTTCTTCTCATGTGATTAACAGTTACGGAATCAGGCTCATATAGTAAAGCTAAAGTGTCCATAAATCTAAAAACAAAAACACTCTATGGAATCATTCCGTGCAGGTAACCAGAGTAAACGTTGTGTGGCCGGTCCATCAGTCAGAGAACATGAAGGAGAGCAGAATTCAGCCCATCAAATCTATTGCTTGCTTTGTATGTAGAATCTGCAGAATTGTCAGGTTTGCTCATAGATGTTTTAAATTCAGAAGTGATCAGGTATCTGGCTTACTGATGAGGACTGAATGTTGCTGAAAAAGTTAACATTTTTCTGCTCATTTTCAGGGATTTTCTCTTAATTTTTTATTATGCAAACACAGCAGATATTGTCAATATTTTAAGCTTGTCTTTTTTAAATCTAATCAATATTCAGCTCTCTCATAACTTTTCTAAATCACAGTAAAGGGAACAACCACAGCTTTGTTTTGATACTGTTGGCGTAGGAGTTGCATTCAGGCTTTGTTATCTTGTATTAGAATTCAAAACCAATTGATACTGCCCAAGTGACCATGTCTAATTTTCAGCAAATTAAAATGTTGTCAGCTAAGAAAATAAATGGCTTTACTAACAGAACAGCAGAGTCAAAGCATCAACCTTGATCCTCCCCTACATTGTGTCCTCAGACTCCTATTAAAGGACCACTTAATAACGCTAAAATTAAAAATATTTCTTTTCAGGAATATGGCCCTAAGGAAGTGAATACTTAGCAATTAGATTTCACTATTAATTTCCAGTTTATCAAAGTTGCTGTTTTGACATCAAAATATCAGCAGTTTGTTCAAATGTGGTAAAGCCTTCTAATCAACATACATAATAGAACTATAGAAAATATATCAGAAGTATGACATGCTAGCAAATAAAGTTCCAGTACATCCACTATTATGGCAGATGTCAAAGTTGTGTTAAATACAGAATCTTTTTTTTTCCTTAAAGTGCGATCCACTCTTTAGTCTTTAAGAAAAAAAAACGTGCATTGTTATTTTGATTGGACAAGGGTCCTTAAACAGAAGATGTGGCAAGTAGCTGGGGAGTTTGTTCTCTGTGTTAATCTAACTAGAGTCATTTCCTGGGGCAGAGTAGCTTCCAGGGATCCAGACATTGGTCTGTGGACTCAGATTTCTGTAAGAGGCCACTGCCACTACTTGTGACTGCCTCTGTTCTAAGACTGGTGCAAATAAAGCAAGTTGCATGTAAAATACATGAAGAGCATCTGCATCACTGATATCTTGTAAACTGAGAACCCAGCCCGCAAGGCCCCAGAATTCTACTCTCATTCATCAGAGAGGTGACACTGGTGTAAAAAAAAAAAAAAGTGTTACATTATGCCATTTTAATTATAAAATTATCAGAGATTATAGAGTTAACTCTGTAGATCAATTTTACCTCTGATCATTACCTGGCCTGCAAATCAGCCTCAAACAACTGTTGGATGAATTTATTCACTATTAACGTAGGAATTTGACAGTGTGCTGCTCCTAAAAATCCTTCATTTACAAGGACACTGTGACAAAGCAAAATGCAATCTCTGACCTTGTCAAGACTAGGAAGAAAGAAGTCATGCTCAATCAGCGAATATAAATTTTAAAAAAAATGTTGAACAATGTCCATACTAAACGCCAGTATATTTTAAACAAAATTTAATTAAGACATTAGCTAACAAGTTGGTAAAATATATATTTATTTTCCTAGACTAGACAAGGACCCTCAGAAAATCCATGACTGTAGAGTCATCACATTGACCTATATGCAGCAGAACCAATGTGCCCACTTTTCCCCATGACTACGAGGAACTGTAGGAAACAGTGAAACAACATATAGTGTAGCTCAAGATCAGGAGCAGAGGCATGCTGTAACTATGGGTGCATAGAGGCACATTAGAAACTTGGTGCATACGATACCAAATATAATTGTTTTACTGTCACCTTGTCTTTCTCACTGTTTGTCTACCTCCACCTGTTGTCTCTTGTAATATCTTTAAGAGGTGCAAGTTTCTTGAGATATGAACTATGGGTTTGTTTGTTTTTAAATTATAGGTTTATACAGAGCATAGCACAATAGGGCCCTAATTCCTTATTGCAAAACTGGGTTAGAAGCACAAGAAAAAACTGATGTTGCATTCTCTCAAATCTAAGAAAATAAACTGTCAAAATCCAGGTGCTCCCTGCTTCCAAGTCAATGTGAGTCTCTCTCAAAGCATTTCAAGATTTCTGATTCTGGTTCCTGTCAGAACCAGGAACCAAAAGAGACACATGGAAATTAAATATATCCGAAATTAATGAAAACATTTTCAAGTCTCATAGAAGGTTACTTATTTTACTCAAATTTGGTTCATCCATCCTTACTCAGCATAGGTCAGCTTGTTCTTCTTAAGCATTACATGAAGCATAACTCTAGAAGACCTACAAGACAACATGCCTTGTTTGGCAGACAAACTATGGAAAATTCAGCTTCGCTTTTATTATTAGCATTGCACAATTACAGAAAAATGTTGTCTACAATCCATTAAGAGGTTTTGAATGGTGTATATGCTTTTTTTCCTCCTCATATTTATATGCCTAAGGGAAGCAATCAGTATGCTAAAACTTCACAAAAGCATAAAGTCATTCTGGTCCAAGTAACTATTCTATTAGCATCCGACAGGAATATGATCAAAATAACCAGAGGAGCTATTAAACCTGTAAAACTGTTGAGATGCAAAAAGCAGCACCATTTGAATTTGATACAATAATATGTCTTTTGTCTCTTATTTGAATAGCTCTGATGAAACAGTACTGCTTGCTTTCCCCAAGATCAATTCCCTGCACTGTCTTTATGCCAGTAATAGTATTCCTTATGCATTCCATGCATTAATTATTCTTTTAGAAAGTGCTTTGAGGGTAGAAAGTGCTGTATGAGTGCTAAATATTACCTCAAAAGAAATTTCTTCCAAAGATTAAATACTTTCATTTGAGCCAACTTCCACTTAGCGAGAATGGGGCTGTTCTTCAGACCTGCCAAAGTGAAGAGGAACAAAACGCCTCTAATGGCAAAAGAGCAACTGTTCTGCTGCAGCCTCAGTGAACCCAGAGAAATGCCATCTGCATTGTTTTAGCTAGATGCAGCACCAGGGACCGGATGGATAGTTTGTATATGATGTGGGGAGTGGATATTGTCTGTGTGGCAGAGGAGAAGGGGAAATTATGCTTATTTGGTAAGCATAACATTTCTGAATTTTTGCAAAAAGCTCTAACAAAATGAACATTTTGACTTGTGAACCCAGCATATATGCCTATTTGATGATCACTAAAAATATAATCCTTACCTTGTAGAGACCATCTATTTTATGTGGGCAGACTTATGGTGACTTAATATTTGAGCTTCCTTTTCAGCTCCTTTTCAGACACACAAAGCAAAAAACACATGAAAAACTTTTTTGAAAATTAAGTTTCTTTCTGATGAAAATTTATCTTTGTAGCTGCATATCACTCAATATAGCCAAAATGCTTTTTTTTCAGCCAGTTTTCATTTATCATTAATTTGTTAACATCCTTAGAAAAGACATTTCTTACCAAAAATATCTTTGTAATTCTGAATCAAGGTTAAACCGTCATTTGGAGAAAAAACAAAAACAAAAATTCCCACCACAATTTGTGCAGTTTGCAGGTAAGGCATAGTAAAACAATGATTTGTGACAGGGTGGCACTCACCTCTTAGTGGCTAATGGAGAGGACCCAGGCCCTAGAGTAGTAGGGACATGAATAGCAGCTGCCCGCTGTGTCCCTTTGACCACTCACAAGACTGCTACTTTTCCCTGGGCCACTTCCCTTCAGCCCAACCTTCACTAACGCTTCACCCTTACCTCAGAGTTCTTCTGTCTTTAGTCCCAGCAGTCAGCCAGGAGCTCTCCTTCTTGCTTCCCCAGTCCTTTCCAGCACCGAGCTGTCTGTGGTATTACAGCTCTCCTGGGCCAGCCAGGAGAACCATCTGCACTCCTTGCTGTTCTGAACTGCCGCTCTCTTTATATGGGTCTGCAACCCTCTGATTGGCTGCTCCCTGCAACCTTTTTCTTGATTGGCTGTTTGCCACAGCTACTCTAGACTGCTTGGTGGACTTCTCTACTGCTATTTTCTGGGATGGGGTGTGCTAGGATCCTGAGGCCTCCAGCAGGCTCTAGGCTTGTACAGCCCGTCACATGACTATAGAGCAGTGGTTTTTACACACACATTTTTGACCCCAACACTACACCTACACTACGATCTAGGGATATGATTTACCTGCTTATGTACAAAAACTACTCATGCTCGCTCTCACTGAGTTAGCAGGAATATAAAGAGCAGTGTAGTTATGGTGGCACAGACAGCAGCAGTGGAGGTGCGCTAAACCAGGCCGAGTACATACCAACCAGTTTCAGATGGGTCTGTACTCAGCATGGCTCAAAGAGAGCGATCACAAGTATGTGTGCACAAGCAGGGGAATCACAACTCTAACCTTGTAATGCAGTAGTAGCCTAAGTGTAGTCTTCTTGATTTTACCTGGTAAATCCCAACAATTTCAACATCTAGGAGATTTCATAGAATTATCAAAATATGCAGCTGAAAAGTACCTTAAGTAATCTAGCCCATACCCCTACACTGAGGCAGGACCAAGTATACCTAGACCATTCATGGCAGGTATTTGTACAACCTGTTCTTAAAAACATCCAACAACAGGGATTCCACAACCTCCCTTGACAATCTCTTCCAGTAATTGACTATCCTTACAGATAGGAAACATTTCCTAATATCTAACCTAAATCACCCTGCTACAGATTAAGCCCTTTACTGCTTATCCTTCCAAACTTTAACATATTTCAAGACTTATCTGATCCCCACTCAGTTTTCTCTTCAAGATCAAAACGTGCCCAGGTTTGTTTGTTTGTTTTTTAAACTTTTAGTCACAGGTCAGGTTTTCTAAACCTTTTATCATTTTTTTTTGCTCTCCTCCGGACTTTCTCCAATTTGTCCACATCTTTCTTAAAGTGTGACAAAATGGTTCACAATACTCCAGCTAGGGCTGAACAGAATGGAGCAATTACCTCCTGTGTCTTATATACTTCTGTTCAGATGCCACAGAAAAACATTTGCCTTTTTCACAATTGCATTGCATTATTGACTCATTGATCCACTTTAACTCTCAGATCCTTTTAAGCAGTACAGCCTAGCCAGATATTCCTTATTTCATATTTGTGCATTTTATTTTTCCTTAAGTGCAGTACTTTGCACTTTTCTTTACTGAATTTCATCTTATTGATTTCAGAATAATTCTGCAATTTGTCACTATGAATTCTGATCCTGTCCTTCAGAGTGCTTGCAACTGCTCTCATCATGGTGCCATCCATAGATTTTATAAGTATGCTCTCCACTCCCCTATCCAAATCATTAATGAAAAACAGGAATAGTGATAGACCTAGGACTGATGTCTGTGGGAACCCACTAGAGACGTCCTCCCAGTTTGACAGTGAACCATTTATGATTACTCTGAGTACAGTTTGTCGACCAGTTTTGCACCCAAATTTATAGTAATTTCATCTTGTCCTCATTTCCCTAGGGTGCTTACAAGAAAGTCATGTGGGACAGTCAAAAAAGCCTTATTTAAAAGAAGATACATCATGTCTACTGCGTCTCCTCTATTTACTAGGTCTATAACACTGTCAAAGAAGGAAATTAGGTTTGGCATGATTTGGTCTTGATAAATCCAGGCTGGCTATTGTCACCGTATTATCCTCTAGATGTTTACAAAATGTTTGGTTAATAATTTGTTCCAGGTATCAAAGTTAGGCTGACTAGTCTATAATTCTCCAGGTCTTCTATTTTCCACTTTTGAACTATGTCTGCACTTCTCTAGTCCTCTAGGATCTCACCTGTCCTTCATGAGTTCTTGAAGATAATTGCTCACAGTTCCTCAATTGCTTCAGCTAATTCTATAAGTACCCTAGGGTGAATTTCATCAGAACCTGCTAACTTGAATACATCTAACTTATCCATATATTATTTAATTTGTTCTTTCCCTATTCTGACTTATGTTTCTTCCCTCTTGTTGTTAATATTAACTGTGTTAAGCGGCTGATCACAATTAACTTATTTAGTGAAGATTGAAGCACAAAACATCTCAGCCTTCTTGGTGTCATGTTATTAGTTCACCTTACTTACTAAGTTGTGCATCTACACTGTCCTCCATCTTTCTCTTGCTCCTAGTGTATTTATAGAACCTCCAATTACTTTTTATGTACCATACTACGTGTAAATCATTTTGTGCCCTAGCCTTTCTGATTTTGTCTCTACATGCTTGTGCTATTCTTTCATATTCTTCCTTAGCAGTTTGTCAATATGTCCACCTTTTGTAGGATTCCTCTTTTTATTTTCAGGTCATTAAAGAGCTCCTGATACAGACATATTGACCTCTGACTTTTCTTCCTATCTTTCTTCGTTTCTATCCACATATACACTAGCTCCTATTTAATAATTTTAAAACTGGCACAACATGCAGCATTTAGGAACTAGCAGGGGCTTATTACCCTTTGCTGCTCTGTTTTGATTCAAGAACTGGTTTCCAAGCTGTGTTAATTAGTGCAAAGATATCAACAGTTCTAAGAGTTCGAGATGTAAACACAGGCACACTTCAATGCAGAGGAATGTTTTCTGCTATAATAATAAATCAGGAACTCCATTAAGATGTGTCAGTTTTGAGATGATGAAACCAACTGATGAAACCAACTGGTTTCACTGATGAAACCAACCCTTTCGTTCTTAGGGAGTAAGGTTGTGTAGTTGTGCTGAAGGCAAGTATATGGGAGCAGAGTTTCAGGTAGCTTTAAGTGTGTATTTTCGTACTTAGGAGTGTGGCTTGTTTTCTCTCTCAGTGAAAATTTGGATTTCTAAACTTTCCGAAGTGTAGGGTGTTCGATATTTAATCATTTTCAAGCTGCAATGGTTTTTTGGTTTTTGTTTTTTTAAAGCCCACAAAAGCAACACAAAACCCAACAATGAATCCTATCTCCGGTTTACCAAGATTTTAAAGATAGTCTAAACAGTTGTTCTGTAATAGCAGTCCCCACTGATGCTTAGGATATTGTATTGTATCTTGTTTCTCCCCTAACTGGCTCTCCCATACTTCTAGGTAGTGTTCTCACCACAGTTCCCTATCAGTCTTGCCACTCCTATATCTTCCAGTCATCATGGTCATCCACATACCATACTAACAGGATAAAGTTGGAAGAAGCTGTTAATGAGTAAATATTTTGCTTTTCCTTCCCAAACTCTCCAAAACTAGTCAAAAGCAAAAAAGATTTTGGGGATGCGTCCACTATCACAGCTCCCACTCAAGTTGGGTATTCACATTTGGGGATGGAGAGAGTCCCTAGTAGTGGAGTACATTTGGAGGTGTGCTACTAGAGAATGGGGCAAGAGGAAAAATGGTGGACACTGGGAACACAGAGCCAAAGTACAAGCACAGTGACTTCATAAGGATCATCTTATCCTGGAATGGAACCCCCAGAGGATCCAGGGTGCTTTTGACAGTGGCTGCAGCCTAGCCCACTAGAAACTGAATGGGGAACCTTTGCTCCAACGTTGGTAAATCTCCATAAGCAGAACCTCACAGAGATATCTGCCAAGAACCCCACCCCATGCATCTTATTTTTAGGAGTGACCTTATTCTGTTTTCAGCAACTGGACTGTAAGTGCAACATTATCTCTCCTGCCAGCTGCATAATGTTGTGGATAACTTGTGATTATGTTATTTAACAGAGTTGCAGTTCTGTTAAAAATACAACTGTGTGCCAAGCTGTACCTAGAACTGTGGCTTCATGAAATACCTATAAACTTTATTTTTTTAAAAAGGCTGAGACTGTAAGACAGACAAACATGCAAAATATTTAAAAATATATATTGAATTATGCACCTTGATAAGTTAAATACAATAAAATACATTCTTAAAGCATGACTTTCAGTGAGGACAGTTTGTAGCTATAGCTATGAAAAATGTTAAAGCTGCTCTTGTCAAGTATATAGCTCATTCAGCAATGCACATAAAACTGAACTACTAAAGTATGCAGATTGATCAATAAAGTTTGTAGCCACATCTGTCAACTGTGGAAAAAAGTACACCAGTGCACAATGCAGTTCAGTCAGTAAAGTACATAAAAACTCAATAGCAAAATATAATGCTGAAGTAAAGTATCAAAAGATGTAGTCAACCATGAAAGAATGCAACTGTAGTGATCAGTTATTAAAATTGAAGTTAAGTGGGTAGTTAAGTATATCAATTCACTACACTTTTGTAAAGTATACATTTAAACCAAGAAACTATGTAAAAACTTGACAAATGTGCAACTCAGTCACAGGCTTATAGTTCGATAAATATGTTATGCCTGGTCAGTAATTTAAGGATTCAGATGTAGTTTAATCTGTAAAATATGCAAAACTGTAATGAGTGAAATAATGTATACATCCAACCTTTAAATAAAGTAAGCATAGCTTGTGTGACTAAGGTTCAGAGCAGCCCCTCAAGCCAACCAGAAAATGGAAAGAAAGAAAAAAAGGTCACAGTCATGAAAAGCCTTAATTTAATAGTAGATATACATGCTACATAAACAATTTTAACCAAATAAAATTAATAGAGAAAAATTATGCTAAATAGCCCTGACAAGAAGATTAGACCTCATCTTGAACTGTCAAGTTGATCAGACCCGGTGTAATTGAAAAGATCAGTTTAGAAACAAATTTTTAAGCAATGTGTAGTAAAACTGAAGGTTACATTCACCTTTATGTGAGTTGGTTTCCTGTATTCCAGACCCATCACCTGAAAATAAACCACTGGACAAAGCAATGGGGCATTGTTAAGAACCAGCCAAAAGAAGTAAAGATCATAAGTAACTGGTAAAAAACTCTTTTGGTTTGCCTTAAGAAAGTAAAGAGGGTTTCATGGCAAAAAGGTAGAAATTTTGTGGTGCCTCCTCTCAAATGCCACCCGTTCAAACAATTGTGTCTGTTTTATTATTATAATTATGGAGAGTTAGTACAGTTAAGGTTGCAATCAGTTTCAATCATAAAGTTCTATATTTGCCTCCCCCTATAACTTTGGTTTGGAAATATGAAGCTTGATATGAAGATTGCCATTAAAGTAACTATGGCAAAGAAGACTATTTCTACAAAGTCTGAAGAAAACTTGTCCAACGGTTTAAGTTACCACTTTTAACTATCTGAAATGTTGGCACTGCTAGAGGAAAACAAAATGAAAGCAAAAAGTCAAAAATTAAATATCCTTCAAAATTTGTTTTTCATATATTTGAAGAAAACGGGTATAAACTGAGTTGTTTGTTTATTTGGTGGACAGTCTGGAGTCCAGTATAGTAACTGATCATTTTATTCCTTTAACGGTGTTCCTTAAAAGAAAATATGTTAATAGATAAATTACAGCAACAAAATATAATACATAACACTCATGGACCAGAATGTGCATTTATTTGCACTCAGCAAGAATAATTTATTTATGTGGATTATGTGAGTAGCCTAAGATTTATGATGTCCTTAAGTATTAATTTCCTTACTTTTAAGTGCTTGGCATTTGAGAATGATTTCATAGTTAACGATGTTGTTTTTACTTAATCTTAAAAAAAATCTAAAACTTTTTTTTGGCAAAGCAAACTCTTCATTTACATACTCCCATTTAATAAATAAATAAATAAAACATACACCAGAGTCCATCACAGTGTCAATCATTCCTACTATCATGTGCTCCGTGGCTGCTCAACTGGGCATACAGATGGGTGGCCTGTGCTGCCCGCTCTTGTCACTACAGCTGTTGTAGGGACAACAATTAAAGCAATTCAAAAGAGAGAAGTTCACAAATTTTGGTGTCTGCACCAGGCAGGGACAGTCAAAATACTTTAAATAAGTGAGCCATAATTAAAATATATGCATCTTCCCCGTCACAACCTTTCTCTACTTCCTTCTCTTGCTTGTCCTTGTGCAGGCAACAGAGGAGGACAGCTTTGAATCATCTCCCACAGTTTCAATCAACCAACTGCTTTCCTGTGGGGACTGTTGCCCCCTTACTAACATTCAGTGGGGGTGTTTCAGTTGCTAGCTCCCAGTACTAAAAGGGGGAAGGGTCGGTGGGGAATCAGGATCCTGAGACTGACAGCCCCCAGGAACAATGGGGGGAGGCGAATGCTCCAGGTCAGCCTGAATCAGCCTGAGTAGGCTAATCAGGGAGTCAGGAGGCCAGGGAGGTCCCGTCCTCTGTGCGAGTTGGAATTGCCTGGGTCAGACAGAGTGGGGCTGAGCTAAGGAGAAAGCAGGGGCTTGGGCTAAGGTGGGGAGCAGAGTTGGGCCAGATCCAGAGAGAGCAGCCCCTGCCCTGGGAGCAGAGCTGCAACCCCAAAGCCAGAGGCACAGCCCAGAGAGAGTAGACTTGCCCTGGGAGGAGAGCTGCAGCAACCAGGGCCAGAAAAGCAGCCCAGGAAGCAGGTCAGTGCTGGGAGCAGAATCACAGAAGCAGCCCGCAGAGCAAACCTGTAGCAACCAGAGCCAGAGGGGCCAGAGAAGCAGCCCAGGGAGCTGGAGACAGAGCAGCAGCAGCAGTGCAGAGACAGAGTGGTAGAGCTGGGGCTGCCGCAGTCAGGAGCTGGGTGCGGTGAGCAGCTGGGGAGACCGAGGGCAGTAGGCCCAGCACAGGAAGACGCCTCAGCCAAGAAGCTCTGCAGGCCAGGCTTGGATCGTAACCCTGACAGGGCGGGGGCGACACTGGGAAAAAGGGTCCTACCACTTAGAGCCTGAGAGCGTGTGGCCACCACCAGAGTGAGTTTCCAGCCCACAGCATCTGTGCAGCACAGCCAGAGCCTGAGAAGAAGCCCTGGGACTTACAAGGAACAGACTGTGAACTGCCCTGACATTCCAGAGACACTGTTTGTGATGTTCCCTGCCACAGAGCGGGTTGATGTGTTTCCTTTAACCTTTCCCATATTTCTTATTTCTTTTTAAAATTAATTGTTGATTAAATAACTTGCATTTGCTTTAACTTGTATGTAATGGTCAGTGGGTCAGAGAAGTGCCCAGTGCAGAGAGAGTACCCTGGAGTGGGGACACCCTAGCCTCCGTCCTACATGACCAGAGCAGGGTTAGGGGGTCGAGCCCCACAGGAATTGTGGGCCCAGTCTTGTTGGGGTTACAAGGACTCTGCCAGATAGAAGGGTGGAAGAAGAGTCCTCAAGGGCAGGGAGGACACTGGGTAAAGGAAGTGGGAGAAGGACTCAGATCCTTTCGCTAGCCCACTTCACCGGGGTAGTGCAGAAGCACAATAGCGGGACTATTTCCCCACTGAACACCAAGGTGTGATCACACTTAGAGAGTTTGCAGACACCACCAGGCTGGGCGGGGTTGCTAGAGTTTTGGAGAATAGGATTAGAATTCAAAATGATCGACAAACTGGAGAAAAGGTCTGAAAAAAATAAGATGAAATTAAATAAGGCCTCTTAGGAAGGAATAATCAATTGCACAAGTACAAAATGAGAAATGACTGCCTAGTAAGCAGAACTGAAGAGGAGGATCTGGAGGTTATACTGAATCACAAACTAAATATGAGTCAACACAGTACTGTTTGGAAAAAAAAAGAAAACATATATTAACAGGAATGTTGTAAGCAAGACATAAGTAATTTATCCACTTTACTCTGAGCTGTTTTGGCCTCAACTGGAGTATGATGTCCAGTTCTATACAGGGGTGCTGGAACAATTTTTATAGTGGGGGAAGCTGAGAGCCATTGAACCAAACTGTAAACCCTGTAATATGATGAAAAACCTTCAAGCCAGGTGATGTGGCAGCATGCCCAGCACCCCTAGTTACAGCACCTATGACTCTGGACACCACACTTCAGCGAAGATGTGGACAAATTGGAGGAAAGTAACAAAAATTATTTAAAGTCCAGAAAACATGACATACAACAAAAGATTGAAAACATTGGATTTGTTTGGTCTAGAGAGGATAAGACTGAGGGGGGACAGTCTTGAAGTACATTAAAAAGTTGTTTTAAATAGGAGGGTGATAATTTTTTCTCTTTAACCACTGAGGACAGGACAAGTAGTAGTGGCATAAATTGCAACATGGAAGATCTAGGTTAGACATTAGGGAAAAAACTTCCTGGCGTTAAGGGTAGTTAAGCACTGGAACAAATTACCTAGGGATGTTGTGGAATCTCTATCATTGGAGGTTTTTAAGAACACCTGTCAGGATGGTCTAGAGAATAATTAGGGGACAAACTAGATAACCTATCAAGGTGTCTTCTGGTCCTACATTTCTATTACTCTATGCTTCCAAAAGTGCCTCTGTGCTCAAGGCCAGCTCTGTTGGACATAAGCAGAAACTGTCAAATCTTTGAGTTTTTAAACCCCAAACTGTAGCTGTAAATTTATAAAGGCTAAAGGCAAAACTATAATACAACCATAACCTCTCATGATCTGAATTTAAATCCTGAGCCCAAGAAACTTTGCCCCATACATCAGCCCACTTTTGGTTTGTAGGGGAGGGGTCAGAAAGAACAATTTATAAGCAAACATTTTTTTGCTACAGCAAACATTCCTGGCAAAATTTCACAATTCAAACATACCTGGCAAAAAGCTGAAAATGTGCTAGTTTGTGTAAATTCTTCTCTCAACTAAAGAGGTGCATTTGCCTTGATTTTATAATACTGTTTAACACCCAAGGAGAATACAAAAAATCACCGAGAGCTAAAAAGAATACCAAATCTGTATTTAAAAAATGGGCCTGATATTAACCACTCTATAACAAGCTTAAAAACATGCACTGACAGCAATAGCTTTTTGGAGTTACCTAACTGCTGGGCTTTATTCCAAAACCTAGTGTTCTCACTCAATGGATAGATGGAATAAAGAAACAAAAAAAAGAGATATTTGCTCCTTCATCTCTCTATCAGTTTTCATCAATAAATCCTTGCCCACTGTAGTCATATGAACCTTGTCCTGTTGGATATAGGGAGAAACTATTATATCTTCGGAAGTATAACTTAGGTGCATTTTCATTGAAGTGGAATTTTCATTTAGCCCAAACTATGGGCTTGTCTACACTACCGTGCAGAGTCTAAGATACACAACTTCAGCTACGTGAATAGCATAGCTGAATTTGATGTATTTAGATCTACATCACTGCGGTAAGTTGACAGCTGACACTCTCCCATCATCTCCACTTGCACTCCTCATTCTGGTGGAGTACCAGAGTCGACAGGTATCGCGCCTATACTAGACGCAATAAATCAACACCCCCCTCCGCTGGATCAATTGCTGCCCGCCGATCCAGTGGGTAGTGTAGAGAAGCTCTAAGTCTCCTCCTTTTACATTTTGGTCTGAAATTCTTGCTCACACTGTGCAACACTGAGGTTCACTACCAGCATGCAAAAAACAGTGACTGAATAAGATACTAAATAATAAATGATAAACTAACAATGATTGCAATGTTGAGTGCTTAAGCATCCATTCCCTATGACCTTGAAGAGCTTTAAAAATAAACTAAGTATGCATTTTGAAAAACTGGTGAGTATGCCTGAATAAATTCCAGAAAGTGAGAAGGTTGTCTAATAAAGAGGGGAGAAAAAACAAAAAACAAAATCCCACAAGATAAGGCCTCACAACATGTACAAACCACTGGAAACTAAAAAAAAAAAGATACACACACACACACACACACACACACATACACACACACTAAAAACTTTTGGAATCTAGCCATGAAAGGTGCCATGTGCAGATTTTTTCTGAGTTCTCAAGGGAGAATATGTGACAAACTATAATTACTGCACCATCACCTTAGAGAATCATAAAAATGTCAGTCTAGAGGGGACCTCAAGAGGTCATCTAGTCCAGGCCCAGAGGCAGAATGATGCACTACAGTTCATATTGCTAACCTGAGTTTGCAGAATCCTGTGCAAGTTTACAGGAGTCTTCCCAGACTACAGACATCTTAGGAAACATCTACATGAATTTCCTCCATGTGTTCAAATTTGCCATATTATATCTACTGCCCAGAAGGAAGCAATCCTATCAATTTCTTTCACAGGATGTCTTAAAATACCATTTTTTCCCTTTACAATATAATTCATCATCAGACCCTCTATCTCTCAATGCTTGCAGGGGTAGCCTGGTTCTTTCCCACTTAATTGCTAGCAGCATTGTATACATTAAGACAATCACAGTTATTAAAGATCTGCTCCTCATGAGAAGGGATAGCTGTTTAGAATTTCTGCTAACACTTGATAAAAAAAGAAAGATATCTTCCAATCATCCTTCTACATAGACACTTCGTGGCAATGCATATTGGTCAAAATTTCCAAACATAGGTATCTAAAGTTAGACTCCATATTTAGGTACCTAAATAGCACCACTGAAAATCAGTTTGCTTATAAGCAACCACAGTTCCTATTGTTAACTGAAAATACGAATGCTAAGGGTAACAGAATACATTTAGTAATTTAAGGTAATCTATATTTCCATACTTAAGATTCAGGGTTACTTTAAAGGAAATATCCTTGTTATGTATTTGCATAAAGATTATATTAATTAAGCATTTTTCACTGACCATTAAGACATTTTATCCAGAATTTTTTTTTAAAGAAATAAATGCTCTAAAAGTTTAGATTGGGTTGATGTAATACATACATTTTCCTATGGTGCCAAATTGTCCAATTCTGCACAGGAGGAGAACTCCTCTATTATTGACACAGAACACTACTAACATGCACCTTATTAAATGCACAGTAACAGAGTGCACATTTTATGTACCTTGGGAGGAGTTTGGCACTGACATTCCCTTTTCTCGTGCACCTGAGAATGATTGTGGGAAAGGAGTCATGCTATTGAACATCTGTTAGAATCTTAGGGATAACAGAACTTCCTGCACAGCTCCTGAGGTCTTTAGGAGAGGAGCACCACTCTTTTTAGAGGTACAGAGGAGAGAAAAATTATTCTCTTGAACAGCACGGAGGAGGGGATTGATATTCTACAGAAAATCTTTAGCCAGGTGTTAACATTTTAGAAGGCAGATCAATAAGTATTTACAGTTTGAAAATCTGATCACATTATGGATGGTTTCAGGAAAGAGCTTTGGAAATGTCATTGTACTGAAGGGACCTCAGCAGAATCATCTGTCCCTGAGTATTACAGAAGGAAGCGGGGAGAGGAGAGTAGGGGATGTAGAATGAGCAGAAAGCGTCAGTAGAAAAATATACAGTTTAAAATTTTTGAATTTACATCAGCACCCTCTCCTTTTTAGTCCAATGATATCTGTAGTAGAGCAGAACACCACTTTTGTTTTATGCTCCTTGAAAATATATGGACACAACTGGAATGTTACTAGGGATGGGGAGAGATGGCTCAGGTGACTGGCAATTAGATATCGAGATTTATATTTCTAAGTCATTGGTTCAAACCTGGCTCAGGTTGCTAAAGTAATTGTCATCTAAAAGCTCTTTGTTTTTTGTTGGCCTTGGTATTATTAAATAAGTGTCCATATCAGAAAATCACTACCACAAATGTCTCTCTTTGCCTCTACACAGTGTAGAGGCAAATATTCAATTGTCATGGAAACTGAACTAACTTCATCCCTCATGATAGTCCCTTCAGGTCAGGGTTGAAGTACATCAGTGAGAGAGAACCTATACTCTTGCATCTGCTGTGTGGATAAACAGGACTTCAGTTTCCAGCATTGCCATCCACTGTTCCCCACAGAATTTACTTTGGAGGAAGTCACCTTGTTGTAGATGGCTCACTCAAGGGCCTGTGTTTCACTTAAGCACAGTATTAAGGGACTAAACAGTATACAGATACCTGGGGGCCCTCTGCTTTGGGGGCAAAATTCACCCTTCAAGAATAGCATAAGAGTAGATATAAACAAAATCTAGAAATATTCAGCAAGGCCCCGAGAATCAGGGGTAACTGTAGGCATTTTGCTGTCATAATCAAGTTTCAATGCCTTCCCCACATCACCACCACTTCAACTTTGCACCCCCCACCACTTCCATTCTGGGGTTTCTTTTTTTTCCTCCAATATTTCATTTAATGCTGCCTCCCACACCCACTTCAACTAAGGTTAGATCCTGTCTTTGTGCAAGTATTCTTTGCTGCTGCCACTGTTCTGTGCCCATCTCTGTCTCCACCTGCACAGAAGCCCTCAGCAGCCGCGCCTCCTCCAGGCACCTCTGAATTACCTGATTCTCAGAGCTGCTACAACTTGTGCCAAGAAGTAAGAGTCTACAAAGGCTAAGTCTGTAAGTGCAGGATCACTAGGGCACACTGTGGCCATATACCATCCTGTTTCCTAAAAGGGAGGCCATTAGCATGTGACATAGAATTGGGTATGCTAGGTTTACAGCACCTGTACAATGGAAATTCACAACTGGCTGAATATGCCAGTGTTCTATGCCCTTTCACCACCAAAGCACTGCAGATGGGACAAGGCAGGAAGAGAATCTGAACCTATATTCTAAACCTTCCAAAAAAAAAATCCTAGTTCAAGGGGACTGAAAATACCATCATCATTCAGTTTTGGCAGGCTAACTTGAAATATTTTATAGTTTTGTTGTCTTCACAGTTCGGTCCTCAGTGTAGAGGCTGAAAGATTTTTTTTTTTGACATAATACTGAATTGTTAAATCAACACAGGAGCATAAAAACAAAGACTTTGAACATTCACCCTCAAAAGGTGCTTGGAATACAGTATTTTTTGTTTCTCTTCCTTTGTTCCTATTCCCTATTCCTCTTGAACCCATTCCTACTTTTCTCTTACTATTTTTTACTTTTAATATTTATTTAAAAGCTTCATTGTTGCACAGCTACCTCTACATAGAGCCTTGTGTAACAAAAAACAAACATCCCTACAACATTACTTCTGAGATTAAAAATATGCTCAAATGCTAAGAAAAAAAACTTTAAAGACTAAGGGCTCATCCACACTGAGGTAATGCACTCCACAGGGGTATGGTTTCTAAAGCGCACTAACATGTTGCGCATTAATTGGTCCAAGTGTTCCATAATTGTGCACTTTAAGATAGTGCTGTTTGAGACAGCATTACATTAAAGTGCACTAGGGAACCCTTACTGTACACCAGCAGGGTCAACACAGAACAATTAATGCACAACACTTTAATATGCTTTAGAAATCATATCCCCATAGAGCATATTACCCCACCATATAAAGAAGCCATGTGTAACATCAGCCCTGTTAACAATTGCCATAACAATTTCACACAAAGTTGATGGTAGTTTTTCCTTGCACCACTCTCTCAATCAGGGCACCAGAAAAGAATCCTTCTCTCTTCTCATGGCTCTAGGACCCCAGGGGTCATAGCTCCATTCCTTATAGCAAGGTGGGATTGACACTGAATGGCATTCTAAATTGTGTCTAGAGAGGAAAAAGGTAGTGATGGGGACAAGGCAGAAGAGGCTATGTGCTTTAAATATTTTCTTCTCAATAGGGATTTTGAGATTTATTAGTGCTGCGGGGCTGACTGGAGATTGATGTCCGCTCTATCTCTGGAAGTGCTATAGTAGCAGCCGCTACCAACAGCATGCCTCAAACTTGACTTGGAAAGGACACTTCCAGCAGATATTCTTCAATCTGTACTCTCATTCAGTCATTAACCTCTATCACCCAAAGTGCCAGTTAAAATACAGATATAGTTAGTCCCAGATTTTTCAAAGTACTTTGGCATTGTGATGGTCAGCACATGATACCTAAATGAATTAGGAGCCTAAACCTCATTTTCAAAATGGATTTAGACACCTAGAAGCCAAGATCCCATTGACAGTTAATGGGATCTTGGTTTCTATGTGCTTAAATCATTCCTGAATCATTTAGGAATTGCAATGCTGGGCATCAGAATGCCAAAATCCCTTGAAAAATCCATGCACAAGAGATGAGACTAGTTATCCACTTGTCAGTTCACTTAAGTCTTCAGAAACAACTATCAGAAGATAATGCTTTTCAGTTATTGTCTCTGCAAAACACAACATTTAAACTATGCCTCATACTTCACTGATTCCTGTTCAGTTAACGTGCCCTTTACACTTACAGCATCTCCAGCTATTTTTCTTAAATACAGAGATATAAGTCTGGATGCAAGAGACTCATTCTTGAAATAATATTCATCTGAACTGTTGGTCTCTTTATATTACATACATTTGGAGGAAAGAAACGAAAAAATATGACAATCTTTGTAACATTCACAGATCCCAGAACTGCAAGCCGTAACTGAAAGCAGAAAAATGTAAAAGGGGTGTATTGTGTTTTTTGTAAAAAGAAAAGGAATACTTGTGGCACCTTAGAGACTAACAAATTTATTAGAGCATAAGCTTTCGTGAGCTACAGCTCACTTCATCGGATGCATTTGGTGGAAAAAACAGAGGAGAGATTTATATACACACACTCAGAGAACATGAAACAATGGGTTTATCATACACACTGTAAGGAGAGTGATCACTTAAGATAAGCCATCACCAGCAGCGGGGGGGGGAAGGAGGAAAACCTTTCATGGTGACAAGCAAGGTAGGCTAATTCCAGGAGTTAACAAGAATATCAGAGGAACAGTGGGGGGTGGGGTGGGGGGGAGAAATACCATGGGGAAATAGTTTTACTTTGTGTAATGACTCATCCATTCCCAGTCTCTATTCAAGCCTAAGTTAATTGTATCCAGTTTGCAAATTAATTCCAATTCAGCAGTCTCTCGTTGGAGTCTGTTTTTGAAGCTTTTTTGTTGAAGTATAGCCACTCTTAGGTCTGTGATTGAGTGACCAGAAAGATTGAAGTGTTCTCCAACTGGTTTTTGAATGTTATAATTCTTGACGTCTGATTTGTGTCCATTCATTCTTTTACGTAGAGACTGTCCAGTTTGGCCAATGTACATGGCAGAGGGGCATTGCTGGCACATGATGGCATATATCACATTGGTAGATGCGCAGGTGAACGAGCCTCTGATAGTGTGGCTGATGTGATTAGGCCCTATGATGGTATCCCCTGAATAGATATGTGGACAGAGTTGGCAACGGGCTTTGTTGCAAAGATAGGTTCCTGGGTTAGTGGTTCTGTTGTGTGGTGTGTGGTTGCTGGTGAGTATTTGCTTCAGATTGGGGGGCTGTCTGTAAGCAAGGACTGGTCTGTCTCCCAAGATCTGTGAGAGTGATGCGTCGTCCTTCAGGATAGGTTGTAGATCCTAAGAGTGGCTATACTTCAACAAAAAAGCTTCAAAAACAGACTCCAACGAGAGACTGCTGAATTGGAATTAATTTGCAAACTGGATACAATTAACTTAGGCTTGAATAGAGACTGGGAATGGATGAGTCATTACACAAAGTAAAACTATTTCCCCATGGTATTTCTCCCTCCCACCCCACCCCCCACTGTTCCTCTGATATTCTTGTTAACTGCTGGAATTAGCCTACCTTGCTTGTCACCATGAAAGGTTTTCCTCCTTTCCCCCCCCTTGCTGCTGGTGATGGCTTATCTTAAGTGATCACTCTCCTTACAGTGTGTATGATAAACCCATTGTTTCATGTTCTCTGTGTGTGTGTATATATAAATCTCTCCTCTGTTTTTTCCACCAAATGCATCCAATGAAGTGAGCTGTAGCTCACGAAAGCTTATGCTCTAATAAATTTGTTAGTCTCTAAGGTGCCACAAGTACTCCTTTTCTTTTTGCGAATACAGACTAACACGGCTGCTACTCTGAAACCTGTGTTTTTTGTGCATCCACATTTTCTTACTGACTTTGCTTGTATCTATCTATAACCTTTTCTCCATTAAGCATCTTCCACTAAACGCATAATGAGGTAGGACTGTAAAAGTCATTGTAAGCTTCAACTCTGGTAAGTGATGAGTCTACAGCTCATAAAAAGTTCATTAGCGTACATATTACCATATTTCAAACAAGGAAAACATCTTCTCAATATGCCTGTACTGATCCTCTTGGCCAACATCTCAGGTTTGTGCACTACAGCGCTTCATCATAAGAACCATTAGGGCTAGGTAAGCCTGGAAGTATTCGTGTAATGCATAAAATCTTCTAAACATTAATTCAACATTTTAACCACATTTATGATGTTCTATTAAATAGAATGTATGTAGTAATGGTCAATGAGTCTGAAGAGGCCTATTCCAGTGAAAAATAAGTATAGATAGACTGCCAAATATTATTTGACCAGGTACTTCAAGCTCCTATTTTCTTTGCCTTCTTCTTTTGTACCCTAACAAGCTATACCAGGGGTCAGCAACCTATGGCACATGTGTCAAAGGCGGCATGCGAGATGATTTTCAGTGGCACTCACACTGCCCCCGTCCTGGCCACTGGCCTCGGGGTTGTGCATCCATCCTGGGGTCCCAGACACTAGCCCCTCACCTGGGTTCCCATCCGCCAGCCCCGGGGGTTCTGCAACTGGCCCCGGCCCGGGACAGTGACGGGTGCAGACAAGGGCAAGAGGGGCACAGCTCAGCAGCCCCCATCTTAAAAACTGTTTCAGCACCACTGTACTGGGATATTTTTAAGTCCTGATTTGCTGCTTACATCTTTATCACGTCAGTGCATTGCATTTGACGTGTGTGCGCCATCTGTCATGATTTTCTTCCCCACTGTAAGTTGAGGGGTACATTTGACAAAATGTCAGCTCGTAAGAAAGCAAAGTTAGATGTCTGTTCATTTCACTTCACAGCAACATGTGGTGGCTAAGTCGCGGCAAAGTTTTGGTGTGCTTTGTAAACTGCTTTGATGCAATCAAGGTCTTTTTGTCGGAAAAAGGACAAAACAACCCTGAACTGGATGATGACAAATGGCTGTGTAAGCTCATGTTTCTAACTGACATCACCGCTCACCTAAACAAACTCAACCTCCGTCTCCAGGATGCAGGGCAAACGGTTCTGAAACTTTATGAAAACTGGAAGGCATTTGTTGTAAAACTAGCAGTTTTCTCTCAGGATATTTGACTTCGACTTTCGGCTACTGCCAACAAATGAGAGCTATCAACACATTGCACTGTCAGTATCAATTAGACAGGAATGGAATCAGAATTTTCTGACAGATTTCAAGATTTCCAGTGATTTGGCCCAATGCTTTCTTTTCTAATTAAACCTGAAAAGTTCAATGGGTTTGTCTGTATTTCAGTGGATGGGTGTTGAAGATTTCAAAATGCAGTTCATTCAGTGAAAAAACTCAGAATTGTAGGCATTAAAGTTTCATGATCTGCGGAGTGCACTTAAAGCTACCGAGAGAGATCATGGAGCCTCTATTCTGAACTGCTGGATGCCCCTATCAGTGAAATTTAACTGTTTGAAGAAAATTGCGTTGGCAATGATTTCAGCATTTGGATCCACATATCTGTGTGAACAGGTATTTTCACACATGAAATCCATCCTCTGTCCCTCTCGAAGCCAGTTAACAACTCATCATTCAGAAGTCTCTGTGCAGCTTACATTGGAAAACTCAGCAAGGAAAAGCAAGGGCAAGGATCACACTAAACTGATAAGATCTGCATTTTAATTTAATTTTAAATGAAGCTTCTTAAACATTTTTAAAACCTTATTTACTTTACATAAAACAATAGTTTAGTTATATATTATAGAGAGAGAACTTCTAAAAACATTAAAATGTATTACTGGCACATGAAACCTTAAATTAGAGTGAATAAATGAAGACTTGGCACACCACTTCTGAAAGGTTGCCGACCCCTGAGCTATACTAAAAGCTGTAACTCTAAATATTTGTAAAACTGCTGCTATCTGTAGCTGTCAATCTTGTGATGGTTTGGAGGGGAAAGAAGTGGAAGTGCATTTTACGTTAGGGGTTTGCTCTTCTTCCCGCTTTTTTCCAAATATTTTATATTTCTCTGCCAGGTTATAGTCTCTGGAACTGTACTTTTTATCAGGTTCATGGCTTGGCTGCCTTACTGCCCCAAAGTGGTACTGCTGTCATCATTTAGGGCCACAAAGCCCAGTCTGTATTTCTTCGTTGTTCTTGGATTTCTTAAAATTTAAATTTATGTTTCCCTATGGGCTTTAAAGTGGTATGATTGTATATTATCAGCTGGTTAGTTCTCTTCCATCTGTATGTCTGGGTTCATCAGACTGACTGATATAATGTTACAAAATGCACCATCGAATTGAAATCATACCACTTTCTTCCTAAGTAACTTGAATGCATGCAACATCCAGTTTCTGGGGCTTACTAGGATCTTCTTGCAACGTGTTTACTATCTGTTTGCTCATCCACATAGTGTCCTCAGACTTACTATTACTCTCTTTAATTGTTGTGTACCTTGGATGTGTTTCTTTTCTAGCTGGACAAACACTTGGCCGCAAAATGATTAAATCAGTCACAAATATGGCATTTCTTCCCAAAAGCCAGAAACTTCTGATTTACGTGCCTTCTCCCACAGTACTTTTACTGGTTAGTACCATTGTCATCTATTGATGTTTTACGTGGTTTTGATTTCTCTTTCTTTTGTATTAATGGACAGTTTCTGCTGATGGTGTTCCAGGGTTCTAACCCTCTCTTTGGATAGCTCTGCAGCCCTACATATCTCCAAGCTTTTCTTCAAAGTCAAGTCAGCTTCACTCAGCAACTGCTCTTACACTTAAATCTTGTATCTCACACACTCTGAGGTCTCTTATCAATGAATCTTTAATATTGCAAAATTGCAACTGCAGCTAGCACTTTAAAATCAGTGTTGTACTCATCTACACTTTCCCCAGCTGCCTGATCCCACGTAAAGAAATTATCTTTCCACCATTTCATTCTTCCTGAGGTTACAGTGGGTATCAAAGCAGCCCATAATTGCTTCTGAGGTGCATTGAACTTGGGAAGTTTCTGACCATTGTGTCTCACTTATCCCTCTTCCTCTTTCTCCAATCAGTTAACATAAGTTTTATTTTCACAGCATCCTCTTTATCCACCATAGCAATATATACATGGAGGCTAAATTCTTCTTTCCAGCTCTTCCATGCTTGAGCTAAATTCTTAGCTTGCAGGTCTAATGTCCCTGGAGGCTTTAGCCTTTCAAATTTTCTGTTATCAGCCTTGTCTTGTAAAACAAACTGTGTACTCACAGAAGTACTCTGCTATCTGCAGTACAACTCTGAATGGTCTCTGCTGCTGTCTAGGACTCAATTACCACTGCCACCACATTTTATGCTTCCTTATGTCTGGATCATCTGCTCTATAAGATCTCAGTCTGACAGGGTTAATTAACTCCAGATTTAGTGTGGCTACTTACAATATGGTTTCTTGAGTCTCATGGTTTCTCAAACAGGTCCCAAGGAGGTGTCCCTTCCAAAGAGTCCCCCCCTGGACACACCATGCTGCCAGAAAGTGTTGTTATCCTATGCTGCAGATGTACGGAGAAGGGGTTCTACAAATCCAATAGGCCAAGATCTGGGATCACGGCTTTGCATCTCCACTCTCTTACCCCTTCCTGCCTCCAACTGGTTTGGTACAGGCAGACCATCCTCACACCTCTCCCTGCCTCCTAATCAAGGGATCAAAAATCTGTTAATGGCCTATGTCACCTATTCCCACCTACCCCCAAGTACTCCATTAATTTGACTCAACACTGAGCTAGGTGTACCTGTAGTCGTGGTTGTGTAGTCTTTATTCCACAACTAGGTATTCATTTAAATAAATTCACTAAAGATATTTTCAGGTCAGTATCACTTTTGTTACAGGCTAAAGGCTAGGAATTAGAAGATGAGCAAACAAAGAATTGTTGTAATTAAGACAAGATGAAACAAGAAAAAGAATTAAAAGGAGCATTTGTCCAACTGTAAGGCTCGGCTCCCTAGGAAGGTTGCAGCCTCTTCCAGGGAGTGCTCAAATAGGGATAAATAAGCATGAAAGTGTCTTTCTTGAATAATGATTTTCAGTTTAATAGATGCAGACCTACTGTTGTGTGGAGTACAGGATCAACGTTTCTGCTTTCATCAGGTTTTTTATACCACATGTTTTTGTTGCTTGAGTTTTTCATGCCAGCCCAGACTCAGGAAGACAGTACAAGTGTCTCATGTTTAAAAAGTTGCTTCCTAGAGCATAGCCCTAAGCTGATTTTCCACAGCAGCATAAATACAAGCCTAATAATTTTAATTTCCTCAAAGTTCTAGTGGGATATGGATTGAATAACTAAGAAACAGAATGATTCCATAGTAAGTTTTTCCCTTCTTTGTTCCTTCATCTACATAATTCAGACCCAGGGGATTTCTCAAAGTAGTAACCAGGCCACTAAAAAGCCCATGCTTGTCTCTTTCTTTGCATCTGTCATGGTATGCAATCCATAGAAACATGCTCAAATACACACAGGAGCACTAGGAATATTTGCCAAACCCTTTGTATCTCAGCAGATTAGAGTAATATATGCAACACCCTCAGTGGCAAACTAAAAAACTGCAGTTTACTGCTTTCATGGCAGAGATCACTCAAGCCATTTTTCCTCCTACACAACCTTTCAATCAAATAGCAAAGGAATTATTCTACCGTTTGAAGAATGAAAGATTAAAACTGATCCAGCAAGCTCCTTTTACATAAGTCTTTACTCAGTCTTCATCAGCTGGCAAAGAAGAACTATACCACCACTTTCTCCTAACTAGTAAAAACAACAAAACAGAATGACAAATGTATTTTCTGCCCATATGTTTAAGATAATTAGCAACATTGATTATTTTCTGAAAAAAATATATGAAGAAAGCAGCTCTAACTACTCTCTTTAAAATACATTTATAGTATAGTAGTGGAGGAAAAAAAAATTTCCATACCTTAGGCGCAGAAGGGTCACACAAAGTGTGAAAACCTTATATTACATTTTCAAGTCTTGTCCCAGAGAAATGTCTTAATCTAGTTATATTCCAAGAGGGTTTTTTGTTGGGTTTTTTTGTTTGCTTTTTAAGATACAGTGCTTTACGTCCTAAAGTGCAGTTCTACATGGAAAAGTGACTTATTAAAAAAAAGCAGTGTGGAGTCCCATGTTTACTGGCACTCACTAGTTCCCATATCAAATGTGCTTAGTTTACAAATAAATAGACTTTTTTCTCCCTAAGTATCAGCCCTGCAAACTCTGCTGGGCTCTTGACAATCAAGCTGGGTTTTTAATCATGTATCATCTACTGAAATATAAATTTCACAAGCCACATTATGTCCTCAGTGACACATTGCTAGCAATGGGGTTGTACAGGTGTTGCTGACTGGAATTTAGCTGGAATATAATTCTGTAGAGGATACACAAGGAAGGTTAGAATCCACTCACTTAGCTGTGTAGTATGCAGTGCTAGCAGAGGCAAGAGAGTAAAAACTTATTTCGAGAAAAGTTGGCAGTTCTGATAGAATGCACAAAGGGAAGAGATCTGTTGGGGGGAAAAGGTGTCCTTTTAACATAATTACTTTACAGAGCAGAATGCTAAAAATTTCAAAGTTGTTACTAATCTAGCTCGTAAGTGGATAACCAACTTTGGAAGATAAGTGACTATAAATCTAAAAAACCTTGAAGGTGTATACAATGAATCTGCTTGGGTTTCTTAGTATAGAAGGAAAGGGACTGAAGGAGGGCCTCTCAGCAGCTCATATGTTCAGACACCATACTTGTTCTGTTTTAAGATATATTACATAAGTAGGCAGAATAACCGATGTGAAGATAAATTCTTCAAATGTTATAAAGGTAAAAAAAAATTGATTCCAGGCTCCTTATGATGAAACATTAACAGTCACAGAACAAATTATTGAAGTTTCATCTTTTGGCTTTTATTTCAAATCCGTTAACCAAATCTTGCTTTTGAGTACCATGATATCCCAGCATTCTTTCATAATCACTTTCCATTCAGTCAGTGAATACAATGAACACTAAACCATCAACCATAATCTAAAAGAATCACTGAAAATGTCAACTTTTTTTGTATATGCACTCTTGTAGGCAGGTTGTTCCCAAGATCTTAGAGAGACAACATGGGTGAGGTAATTTTTTTTTATTAGATCAACTTTGATTAGAGAGAGACAGACAAGCTTTTAAGCTTACACAGAACTCTTACTGAAGTCTGGGCTGTAAGCTTGAACACTTGTCTCTCTCACCCACAGAAGCCGGTCCGATAAAATACATTATCTCACCCACTTCATCTGTCAAACAATGTTTTTGTTTAATAGTGACATGATGGTATCATAAGACATATGTTCATCTCAGTAATATGTACATACAGTCACACACGATAACTGTTGGAGCAAACACTAAGACCTATTAATTAAACATACATAACTAATCAAAGGGATTGAATGGACAGAGGCAAGCACTATAGAAGACTTCTCTATAAGTACCGCCAAGTATTCAGCTGCCTGCAAGAACCATCTCCTGATACATTTATAGTAGCAGAATTCCTGTAACATTGCAGTTGGATTTTGAAGCTGTCTTCCCCTACTGAACGGTGGCAACTGTACTGCTGGCATATGTCTCTCTAGCCACCACACCATGGTGAATCTGGGCTTGAAAGCAGTTGCCCTAGCTAGCATTAAGGTTCAAATTTCCCCTTTGTCCTAATGCACCCACAGTAAAGTATCAACCCCAGACTTTATATTTCCTATATTCTGCTCCTTTAAAAGGAAAATTATTGTCACCCTAATGCAGGGGTTATCACAACAAAAATTTTGGTCCCACCTCAGAGTGCAACCACCAACTCTTGCTGATGGCCACTATGACAATTTTTCCAAAAAAATTAATTAACTTTAGGAAAAACAAATTAATATGTCCAAATCATTGTAATTTATGTAAGGTTTGGGGTTTTTTGCAAACTCAACAACAACAACATACAGTTGTCTCTATTCTTTATTGGACTTACACAGAATAGAAACACAAATAAGGTGCTTTGCATGTTCTTGTCTTTTTTGTTGTTGTTTCTTTTGCTTTTTTGGTTTTTCTTTTTATAGATTTGCTAACTAATAAGTCTGCTTCTGTGAAAAGTTATATTTGTATGTTTGTTAATATCACTTCACAGCAGCAGAATTGTTAGCTACCTGGGAGGCAATGAAAAGTGATATTAACATACAGATATCACTTTTCACAGCTGACTTACTCAGTCCCGGCAAGCTGGGGGACAAATTAAGCCTTCTATGGGGAGGTGGTTAGGGAGGCAGTGGGGGCCAAGGGTGATGGAGTGGATAGGTCAGGGGCCAGGGGTGGAAGTGGGGCCAAGGGCAATGAGGGGTGGTGGTGAGCCTGAAGCCCAGTGGCTGGAGCCTGCCGCAGGATGGCTGAAGCTTGCCACCCGCCACCACAGGGCTGAAGCTGGATGCCTGAGCCCCAGCGCCCACAGGAAGGTGGGGAACTCACACTGGCTGTCTGCTCCTCTGGCGTTTGTGGCTCCAGATCGGGGAAGGGCCTTCTTGCATAACCAGGGGATGGACCAATGCTTTGCCTCCCTATCACTGCCCAAGAGGCTGTGGCTGCAAGAAAAGCCTTTGGAGGCCGCATGTGGCCATGGTGGCCACATAAGAGAAACGCTGGAATGTACAGAATCAGAGTTTCTCTTTTTTCCAGTTCTAGCTTTCTAATTTCCTCCTCCCTCTCAGAACTTACTAGAGCCTAAGGATGTTAACCTCTTGTTACTCCAACTAAGTTAGAAGAGATGCTACTAACCAGAAATCAGTAGAGGAAAAAACCTTACCAAATAACCTTACCAAAACCAAGGAAGTCGTCAGTGTGTATTTGTAATGCTTTTGTCTATCCACATTTGTCTGTCCTTATTTAATCTTAGTAAAGACTAGGTAAAAACAAATTAAGGATTTTAGGATCTGAGCCTTATCTTGCATGTTGCTCTCAACTGGAACTATGTCAGTCTTGTACTGTGCTGGGCATGCTGATGGAGCTTAACTAATAGCTACATTAAAAATATATATAAAAAAATGTTAAGGTTGCAAAATCAAACACTGAAAAGTTAGAATGTGTCAGATTTCAGGCTGTCTGTCCAGTTCTAAATTTGGCCCCCTTGAGCATATGAATCTTCATAGAGAGTCTTGTTGCCCACTGAACTAGAAATTATTTGATCTTTCCTTTTATCCTCATCATTTAATGTATGACCACAGGCTTATTTTCTACACAACATCCAAATCCTCTATGAATTCAGAATTACCTTCCTTGTGGGCTTCTTATGCTACCTTTCACCATAGTGTTTGAGTGCTTCACAAACATTTGTTAATTTATCTTGACAATACACCTGGTGTTATTAATTGGATTAAAAACTGGCTGATCACTCTCAAACAGCTAACAGCAATCAGTCATCAAGTGGGTATGTTTCTAGTGGGGTTTCAGAGGGGATGATTACTGATACTGCACTTAATATTTTATCAATGATCAAGAAGAAAACAGAATCATCACTGACACATCTGCAGAGAACACAAGAAATTGAGAGTGAGGTAAATAAGAGGACAGATCACTGAAATAGAGTAATCTCAGGTGAACTCAGATATGTGTTTTGATATGGCCAAATGTAGATGTATACATCTAGGAACAAAGAATATAGGCCATACTTGAAGTATCTCACTGAGTAGCAGAGACTGATGTCAAGATAAAGGGCTTATTATGAACAGAAACTATGTTCAGAATGGGGTAACAGAACTTTCTACTACTCTGCATAGCTGCAGCCTGCAACTGTCCTGTCCTCAATCTCATTGTTTCTGCCCCTACAGGAAAGATCTCATCTGAGAAACAAAGACTGCATCTAGTGTGTACAGGAAGAAATGTGGCATCTCTACACTTCCTGGAGGAATTGCTCTATAGCACAAATTCCACTTTTTAGATCCTTTTCTAAATTTCTTTATTGAACTAAAACACTACTAAATAAAATTAACAAAACTATTACAAATTCAATTTATGATTTAACAACTCTTCAGGTTGCTCTACCATATCAACAACTGGGCTTGATTGCTGTCAAAGCAGTTTGGCAATTTTCTGATCTGCTGTACTTTTTGCCTGTTTTGTGATGGACTGTCCAACCTCATGATCAACAGGGACACTTATGGAATTATTTTGCAACTTGTATGTCTGCTCTCATTTTCCTTTTTTCAACCAAGTTGTCAGGTTTCTTGAACAGATGCTTATGATTCTTTTGTAAGATTTTAGTCTTTGTGATCACTGAGTATGAGCAAGGTGACACTTCTGATCACCGTAGCCTTAACTGGCCAGTGCCCATCTTGCCAGATTCTCAGTGTCTTGGTTTTATAACTGGAAGAGTTCAATATTTTGTCTGCTTGTACTTCCCCATCCCTTTTCTCACTATCCCAGACTCTTTACTCATCCTTCATTACCAGCACTCAAGTGGAGAATCATAGAATAATAGGGTTGGAAGAGACCTCAGGAGGTCATCTAGTCCAATCACCTGCTCAAAGCAGGATTAACACCAACGAAATCATCCCAGCCAGGGCTTTGTCAAGCCGGGCCTTAAAAACCTCTAAGGAAGGAGATTCCACCACCTCCCTATGTAACCCATTCCAGTGCTTCACCACCCTCCTAGTGAAATAGTGTTTCCTAATATCTAACCTAAACCTCCCCCACTACAACTTGAGACCATTGCTTCTTGTTCTATCATCTACCACCACTGAGAACAGCCTAGCTCCATCCTCTTTAAAAACCCCTTCAGGTAGTTGAAGGCTGCTATCAAATCTCCCCCCTCCCTCCCGGCCACTCTCCTCTTCTGCAAACTGAGTAGCCCCAGTTCCCTCAGTCTCTCCTCGTAAGTCATGTGCCCCAGCCCCCTAATCATTTTCTTTGCCCTCCACTGCACTCCCTTCAGGGAGGGTCTAAGCTCCATTACCAACTCCCACTCCTGCAAAGGGGGCATCCTCCCTTCCCCCAAGCTAAGCTGGATAAAGACATTGTAAATCCTCAGGCAAGGACACATCCCACAGATGCCTAGTTGTGGGCTGAAGACTCTTGTGAGGGATGTTGGACTTATGTTGTGCTGGACTCTTATTTCCCATACACCAGAAGGGGGCAGACCCACGTGATGACCTGGCCAGAGGACAGAGTTATTATCTACTGGAAAGGAGACCATCACTGCACCAAAATTACTACCATCAAGGAACTCTAGAGAAGGGGGACGGGAATTGTGAACCAGGCACCTAACCACTATGTACCACTAGCCACATCCCATCACTACATAACTTTCCACATTACAGCAACGTAGCTGAAAAGTTGAGCAGTACTACATATGGATCTTCTCTTGCATCCATGGCTTTTTTGAACAAGTTCTTCCCTATGCATACTCCTCATTCAGCTAACCCATTAGCTTGAGGATATCTAGGACTAAATATTTCAGGATGAGAGTGACGCATTTTGGCAAAGTCAAGCAATTTCCTATTTTTGAACTGTTATCCGCTGTCAGTTATTACTGTTCTGGGAATTCCATGGTATGCAAATACAGCCAATGTTCCTGAAAACTGTGGGTGCTGTGGTATCTTCAAGTGTGATTACTTCTGGGAAATTGGTAAAGTAGTCTATTATACCCTGGCCTGCATGCCTTTCCAAGTTAAACATGTCAATTTTGACTTTGTCCCATGGAACTGGAAGTTAATGAAACACTGGTTTAGTCTGTGGGGAATCTCTGTATTTCTGACATGCACCATACCTACTCACCATTGCTTTGATGTTACTATATATGTCTATGGCCAGACTACAACTTCACAAGTTCTCCTTTTTTAATTTGGTCATTCCCAAGTGCCCTTCATTTGCTTGTTACAATATTTTGCCTCTCATCCCTGTGGGAACCATGATTTGTGTCCCCTCCAAGAGCTCTTCTGAAATTTGAAAGTTCATTTGTATAGTGGGAATAGGTAGCTGAGAAGAGTTGATTTTTCCTCACTTAGTTAAATCACTTGTGTCACTGCTTTCATCTTCACAGTTTGTCTCTGGTTCATTCCAAGTGCCTAGAGATACAGAAGGTGGCTTATGTCCACATGTATGTTTACTGCTTTTTCCAGATCATCAAGCTGTGTCAGATGCAACGTGTGCTCTTGAGAAGGTGTCTGCCATTACTACACTGCATCCAGGTTAGAAATATAGGAATCACATACTTCTGTATTTTCAAAAAGCTGTCACTATATCCTGGATGGTGTTCTCCAGATCACTCTTTGTGTATTGCAATCAGTGGTTTGTGGTCTGTGTCCAAGGGTACGTGCCAAAAACCAGCAAATGAGATTCATCAGCAGAATAATTTGGCTCCTGTAATCTCAGGCAATAGTTCACTTTTATGTTTTTGTGCAGCTTCTTAGGATCCAGACATAGCTAGTGCTGCGCTCGCTCGCGCTCTCTCTATCTCTCTCTCTCTCACACACACACACACACACACACTTACTTACTTTTCCACTACAATTACTAAGGCTATGTTTATGTCAGGAGGTCACGGAAATCACAGAGTCCGTGACTTCCAGAGACCTCCATGATATTTCCTGCAGCCCCTAGGGCTGAAGCAGAGCTCTGGAGCTGGCAGCCAGCAAGGCCCTGACAAGGTTCCAGCGACAGGTGACAGACTCCTGAGGGGACCCTCCTCAGGATTCCAGTGATGGGTGACAGCCTTGTGGGGGGGGGAGAGAAATATCTCAGACAAGCAGCTGGGGGCATCAGGTTCTCTTTGGGAAATATGGTCACCCTGCATCTCCCAGCTGCCCTGGGTGGAGGGGGACCCCCTGCAGCTTCCAGCTGCCGTGAACAGAGGGGGACCCCACAGCTCCCAGCCATCACAGTGGTGGGGGAAACCAGGGAACCGCAGCAGCAAAAGTCACAGACAGGTCACGGCTTCTGCGATTTCTTGTTTATTGCCAGTTTATTGCCAAGACCTGTTCGTGACTTTTACTAAAAGTAACTATGACAAAATCTTAGCCTTAATTACTAATGGGTGAACCTAATATGTTGGTTGTTCTGTTGTCTGAATGGAACTATTTGCTGACACATTTTGCAGGTCTTCCTTTAGCCACTTTCTTAAGGCTTCTGGAACTTCTCATGTACCAAGTACCACAGGTTCTGCATCTTCTCTTAACTGTATCTTGACTGTATTCCCTTTAAAGGAGTACTTGTGGCACCTTAGAGACTAACAAATTCATTAGAGCATAAGCTTTCGTGAGCTACAGCTCACTTCATCGGATGCATTTGGTGGAAAAAACAGAGGAGAGATTTATATACACACACAGAGAACATGAAACAATGGGTTTATCATACACACTGTAAGGAGACTGATCACTTAAGATAAGCCATCACCAGCAGCGGGGGGGGGGAGGGAAGGAGGAAAACCTTTCATGGTGACAAGCAAAGTAGGCTATTTCCAGCAGTTAACAAGAATATCAGAGGAATAGTGGGGGGTGGGGTGGGGGGGAGAAATACCATGGGGAAATAGTTTTACTTTGTGTAATGACTCATCCATTCCCAGTCTCTATTCAAGCCTAAGTTAATTGTATCCAGTTTGCAAATTAATTCCAATTCAGCAGTCTCAGTCTACAGCAGTTGGGCCTGTCCTGTAGTAGGTGACTTCTGGGTACTCTTCTGGCTCTGTCAATCTGTTTCTTCACTTCAGCAGGTGGGTATTGTAGTTGTAGGAATGCATGATAGAGATCATCTTCATCATCTGGACCCATGGAAAAGAAGCTCTTGAGGAATTCCACCATGATTTCAACAATTTCCATCCCACCATCAACCTCAGCCTGGACCAGTCCACACAAGAGATCCACTTCCTGGACACTACGGTGCTAATAAGTGATGATCACATAAACACCACCCTATATCGGAAACCTACTGACCGCTATTCCTACCTACATGCCTCTAGCTTTCATCCAGATCATACCACTCGATCCATTGTCTACAGCCAAGCTCTACGATATAACCGCATTTGTTCCAACCCCTCAGACAGAGACAAACACCTACAAGATCTCTATCATGCATTCCTACAACTACAATACCCACCTGCTGAAGTGAAGAAACAGATTGACAGAGCCAGAAGAGTACCCAGAAGTCACCTACTACAGGACAGGCCCAACAAAGAAAATAACAGAACGCCACTAGCCATCACCTTCAGCCCCCAACTAAAACCTCTCCAACGCATCATCAAGGATCTACAACCTATCCTGAAGGACGACCCTTCACTCTCACAGATCTTGGGAGACAGGCCAGTCCTTGCTTACAGACAGCCCCCCAATCTGAAGCAAATACTCACCAGCAACCACACACCACACAACAGAACCACTAACCCAGGAACCTATCCTTGCAACAAAGCCCGTTGCCAACTCTGTCCACATATCTATTCAGGGGATACCATCATAGGGCCTAATCACATCAGCCACACTATCAGAGGCTCGTTCACCTGCGCATCTACCAATGTGATATATGCCATCATGTGCCAGCAATGCCCCTCTGCCATGTACATTGGCCAAACTGGACAGTCTCTACGTAAAAGAATGAATGGACACAAATCAGACGTCAAGAATTATAACATTCAAAAACCAGTTGGAGAACACTTCAATCTCTCTGGTCACTCGATCACAGACCTAAGAGTGGCTATCCTTCAACAAAAAAGCTTCAAAAACAGACTCCAAGGAGAGACTGCTGAATTGGAATTAATTTGCAAACTGGATACAATTAACTCAGGCTTGAATAGAGACTGGGAATGGATGAGTCATTACACAAAGTAAAACTATTTCCCCATGTTATTTCTCCCCCCACCCCCCACTGTTCCTCTGATATTCTTGTTAACTGCTGGAAATAGCCTACCTTGCTTGTCACCATGAAAGGTTTTCCTCCTTCCCCCCCCCTGCTGCTGGTGATGGCTTATCTTAAGTGATCACTCTCCTTACAGTGTGTATGATAACCCCATTGTTTCATGTTCTCTGTGTGTGTATATAAATCTCTCCTCTGTTTTTTCCACCAAATGCATCCGATGAAGTGAGCTGTTGTTCACGAAAGCTTATGCTCTAATAAATTTGTTAGTCTCTAAGGTGCCACAAGTACTCCTTTTCTTTTTGCGAATACAGACTAACACGACTGCTACTCTGAAACCTGTATTCCCTTTGTTACTTTACCACCTACAAAGACAATCATCATAGATGCCTCCCTACTGGGATGGGGAGTGCATCTATGGTACGTCTTGGGTAGCTCATGTATCTCCAGGTCATAACAGGTAGCATGACCACTGTCTTATTATATGAAGAAACTCATGGATATTCTCCAGGCTCCTTCCAAGGTGACGCTCCCTGTCAGTGAGGCCATGCTGGAGCCCAATAAAGCAATTTGTCAAACAGCTGCTATTTGTGTCCTGACCCCAAAAAGGGTTGAGAAAAAGTACTTGGTTCCCTCCAAGGGAGAAGAATATTTGTTTTCTCATCCTAACTCCAATTCCTTAATGGCACAAGTTGTCATGGAGCAAAGCAGGCTTCACCAGCCCAGGCCCACCCCTTGGACAAGGATGGCACGAGATTAGATCTCTTTGGCAGAAAGTACTTTTCATTGGCTAGCCTACTATTCTGCATGGAGAATTCCCAGGCATTGATGTCCAACAAGCTGTCGGAATTTGCTTCATTCACAGGAACATAGGCCCCCGTTACCGGACATCTATGATCAGGGTAAGCTGGTTGCAAAATCATTCCTCCAAGCATCCTTTTACACAGTGGACACCACAATATGATCCATGGGTACCTCGATGGTTATGAGATGGGATCGATGGTTATAGTCCTCAGGGATCCCCCAACGAGGTCCAGGCAATGGTAAAGGTTCTCCTTTTCAAAGGTAAACTATTTGTTCGCAAAAAGACTGCTGAGTCACTTCACACTCTCAAGGAGTTTCAAGCTATCCTCCACTCTGTAGGGATATGTACCCTGACACTCCATAGGACATATTTCAAGCTACCTCATAGTCACTGCCCACCACCTCAGTCATTTTTTCACCAAAAGACCTACCAGCTGCCCAGAAAACAGGGTCCAGTGTGGCAGGCACCTAGCCCAACCACTTTCCCCTCTTCAATTCCAGCCACCTACAAGACATCTTGACTGGCTTACACATTAGAGTTTCTGTCTGCCCTGCCTCCCTGCTCCTTTTAGGGACCCATATCATGAAAGGATACTCAAATGAGTGGTAGACTCCCTATGCCAGCTGGAGGTAATAGAGCCCATACCTTCTCCAAAAAAGATGGGGGGAGGGGCTGAAGGACCATTCTGGACCTCAGACAGCTTAATGTCTTTATATGTTATTCAGGATGACCATCCTGACCTCAAGAATTCCCTCACTGAAGGAGGGTGACTGGTTTGTAGCCTTCAATTTGAAGGATGCATATTTTCATTTGGAGATTCATCCAGCTCACAGGAAATTTCTGCGCTTCACTGTGGGCCCAGAGAATTTTCAATAGAGTGCTCCCCTTTGGCCTCTTGATGGCCCCAAGGATTTTTACAAAAGTCTTCACATTGATGGCTGCAAGCCTATGCAGACAAGGCAGCACAATATTTCCGTATCTGAATGATTGGCTGCTCATAAGTCAGTCATATATGGAAATGCAGGAAGCAATCCCCTCATCGCATGACCTCTTTCCAGCTTTCTGACATCAGGTAAACTCAGAAAAAGTGAGAAGGGATCACCTGTCCCAGCTTCAACTCAGCCCTCAGTCTGGTCCTGTCAGACCATATGGTCTCATGTACCTATGTCACCCCATTTGCAAGGGTGCACTTATGTGCCTCCAGGTATCGCTGAGGATGGTCTGTGTTCCAAATATGGACTCCTTGGACAAGGTAGTCTCACTCCCCTGAAACATGCTGACACTCTGGTGGTGTATGCCAGCACAGTATGGTGAATGGTCTCTTCTGTCTTTGTGTCATGCTGGCATTGGGCGCTCCCTTTCAGTGTGCAGTTCTGCAGTGCTCCCAACAGCCTCTTCTCCTGTGAGCTCTGGATGCACATGTTCCAGGGCACAGAGTTCAGGATGTGTGGAAGGGAGGGGAAAGATAGACATCTTCCTGGAGGGACTTATCTCTTCTTGTGAGAATGTTTACTTTTGCCTTCCTCATGCTTCCATTCAGTGGAGTCCTTGGGCCTTGCTGCGAGCAAGAGGCCCAGGTCAGCTAGATCAGAGAAGAGGCCCAGGGTCCAAATGGGGCCTCACAGAGAGCTTCATAAGATGTCTACAGAGTCTCAACTCCCAAGACTGCATGGTTTACAGGGGAAAAGCACAAAAGATGTCACACCTCAAGGAGATATCCACTTCCCCAAGGCAGTGCAGAGAGCTCTTGTGTGGGTTACTCATTAAGACTTAAGGGGAAGACTGGTAGGGTGTGTATCTTGGGCATAATAAGTGTCCCAAACAGTAGGGGAGCTATGGGAGAGAACTCCCCCCCTTCCCCGCACCCAACCTTCAACTATGTAACTAGAGCTATGATTATCTAAGTATCTAAAACAATTTATGAATTATAGAAACAAAAATCAAACTGGAACACAGACCACAGGTGACAGAAAGGAATTAGAGAAGCAGTCAATCCATGCCACTCCTTTTGCCCTTGTTTGGGAGCACGAGCAGATGAAGGATTCAAGAGTGGACCAGTGGACACTTATTGAACAATTTCTAGTCCCAGATGCACGGACTGCACACATATCCAATGAATGCCCATAGGGAGCAGTACCCTTGTTTTATAATTTCCTCTTTGTATTTTAAGTCAAAAAGTGCACTCTCCCAACACTGGAATTGTTCCTCCATTATAGTCTTTCACAAATATTTTTGTTGTGCTCCTTACATCTCTATTTCAGCTTCTGTTATTACATTTGCACCCCAATGTCTATCTTGTATGTCATGTAAGGGTACATCTATACAGCCCACAGAAACTAGCCTCCCAGCCCGGGTTGATAGAGGGTAAGCAGAGGTAGAATGGGCCATTCTTATGTTCTTATGAGATTCCATTTTCTGTCCTTGCATTCCCATTTCATTCACAATTTCAGCTACAAATGAGGCAGGAAGTCCTACAGATGACAGTCTCATTCACTGCACACCCCTGATTCATCACTTGGTCAATATCCATTTAGATTTACTGCCGATACCTTTACCTCTGCAGCTAATGGAGTAGATGATAGCTGAAACAGACTTATTCTCTTAGTTGACAAACCACTAGAGCAAAGTTCTTTACTGGTTACAGTCTTCCTTTTGTCCTCATCTGTCCCTCCCTCAACCTGACCCTTTTCTGTCTTTGACCCCTCCTGCTTCAGTCCCCGCAGACTGATCTGTTTCGCTTCTGTTCCTGTCTCTCTCAAGTCCCTCTGCTCCTCAGTCCTGTGCAACCAAGACTGACTGTTTCCTCCTTCTTCTCCATGCTGTCTGGGCACCAGCTCTGGAAGGGGAGAGTCTCCTGGCTCAGCTCTTGTGTCCAGCACCACAGTGGTTCCTGGAAGCCAAGGGACCACTGCTTAGCCCGAGGCTCGTTGTTGTTGGCACCTGCTCAGTACAGATGGAATGTTTAAAGAATTTTCCTGACATCTTGTAGCCAACCTTTATTGAGCATGTGCCAACGACTACTGCCAGTGGTGTGCAATTCAGCTAGCTTGTATGGATTTTCACTGGAATGGCAAAAAAGCACCTGTAACTCCAAGGTGACCCCTGCCAAGTTTCAAATTCCAAAGCAGGGAGACAGAGCACGGCAAAGCATTTTTCCTGTAACCTCAGTCTTTGAAAATAACTGAAACAGTTTTGGTGAAATTTTTTAAAAAAGTTTGAAGTAGACTCAGCATGCTAAATTTTATTCCAAACAGTTAACCTTTGGCAAATGAATAAATAATTCAAGACAAGATCTTATAAAGGAAAGCGCTAGCCAACCTTAACTATAACACCACTTTTACTTCCATGTTTAAGGTTCACTTTAACAGATTTATAATTTTGCAAGTGTATTCAAATATGCATACCAATTTTGAGAGTTATGTATAAATAAAAATTCGATCATTCTCCTGGTTTTCAACTTAAAACCTTGTATGAGATTCAAGCTTCCAAATGTAATAGTTTTAAGAGGATTGCTATGTACTATGTATATATATAATAAATAATATAATAATAAATATTATTAATTATTATTATTGAATATCACCTGTAGTTTCACTATGCCTTAAAGTAGCATGAAGAGCCTAAATCTACAGCCTTTACTCTTGCTGAAGAGCATTGCCTGCAATTGGACAACCTCTGAATAAAGCTCTCACTTTTGAAAATTTTAAACTAACCATTTTAGTTTTAACTGTAACTATGTCTAAATATGGCATTTTATGTCAATAAAATTGTTACCTTCTTTAGGTATGTTCCATGTTTTCTATAACTACAGGAAATCAATGACTATTTCAAGACATTCCTTCCACTTCAAAAATAAAGCCATACAAAAAAAATGGAAGGTTATTTATTAAAATTAATGCTTTGAAAGACTAAAAATATCTACTCAAAGGGAATAAGGATTCATTTTATGAAGCAGCACAACTTAGTATCATACAAAAATAATTAGTAACTGTGTGCCTTCAAGAGTAAATATGGACTCAGGTATGAATGTATTTCCTTTGGGTGCATAGTTAGAACAATAAAATACTTTGCAGTATTTATAAGCTGGCATCCTGCCCTTGCAAATCAATATATGTATATTTCATGTGAATTAGAGATATTAAATATGGAAGTATATTTTGCTGACTGGGTGTACATTCAACTCCTATTAATAAGGAGTTTGGCAGTAGAACTCTGTTTGGTGGCAGGAGGGATTGCTGAGAAACTGTATCCTACAAGTTTCAGGCAAAGCTCTCACCCAAGCCTGGGTAAGAATTTCCTGTGAATCTCAAAGAGGATATGCACCTGAACTCTGCTTTCTTAAAACCCACTCCTAAATCCTCTTTTCAGACCCTCTCCCTCAATACCCTTTTCCCCAAAGGCTCAAACATTGCCTTACAGCAATCAGATTCCACTCCAAATGGCCACATTATAAACAGCCACATGACCATTCTTAGAATATAGCCAAACCGGACAAGAAAATCCTAGAACACGAGGTGCTGCCATTGTTCATAGAAAAGCACTCAACTCAAGGTTTAAGAATCTGAAGTGCCTTCCAAAAAGCGGAGAGGGACGAGGTGTGGAGAATGCTTTCAGATGTCTTAAAAGAGCAATACTGATGCAGAAACTACTGAACTCAATCAAAAAAGGAAATTGACCTTCTGCTGGTGGCATCTGACTCAGATGATAAAAATGAATATGCGTTGGTCCACTCTGCTTTAGATCGTTATCAAGCAGAACCCATCATCAGCATGGACACATGTCCTCTGGAATAGTGGTTGAAGCATGATTCATGGACATATGAATCTTTAGCGCATCTGGTACATAACGATCTTGTGATGCTGGCTACAACAGTGCCATGCAAACGCCAGTTCTCACTTTCATGTGACACTGTAAACAAGACATGGGCAGCATTATCACCTGCAGATTGTAACCAAACTTGTTCGTCTGAACAATTGGCTGAAGTAGGACTGAGTGGACTTGTAGGATCTAAAAGTTTTACATTGCATTCAAAAATAAAACAGTTATTTTTTGTACATAATTCTACATTTGTAAATTCAACTTTCATTAAAAGAGATTGCACTACAATACTTGTATTAGGTGAATTGAAGTATACTATTTCTTTTGTTTATTCACAGTGCAAATATTTGTAATAAAAAATATAAAGTGAGCACTGTACACTTTGTATTCTGTGTTGTAATTGAAATCAATATATTTGAAAATGTAGAAAACATCCAAAAATATTTAAACAATTAATCGTGATTACTTTTTTTAATCACTTGACAGCCCCATTTATTACTCTCTCTCTCTCCAATTTCTCCATTAAAATTTATGCAACTTTGTGAACTGCTCTGAGCAGTATCTGTCATTAGGTAATTAAAATTTCAAACTTACCTTCCATATGTTACTATAAATGTAGGAATTGCTGCAGGTGAATTTGACTGCTTTCTTAATCTCTAAATTATCATAATTTCTTAAAAGAAAAATAAAACCCCTTGTTATCAAAATTCTGACAAACAGACTTTTGTTCTAAAGTACAGTGAAGATTTACGCCCAAAAGGGGGGCTCAATTGTATGAATACTTTCTAAAGATTTCAGCTTTATTTTCTGTTTTTCAAAAATAAACTATAGAAGTTCCTTTGCTTAAGATACTCCAATGTATTTCTTCAATATGTTACTTTGTAAATTTGACCCTAATTTGATTCAAGTATTTCAAGTTATTTAAAGTTAAATGATACATCAAGGATTAAACTATTTAGAACTATTTCTACAGCTCTAGCCTTGAGGGAAGATCACAAGCTATGTACATTAAAGAATTTGATAATTATGAGCTTTTAGAAACACACACACATATAACATAGAGTTTTGGCCAAACACTTAATTCCAAATGTTTTAGCAAACAAAACAACATATGTTACAACAATTTCAAAAGCAATACTAAAACAATCCATCCACACTCTTTTGCTCAGGAAAAACTCCCACTGAAGCCCAGGAGAATTTTACTTTAGTAAATGGGTGGCAAACAGGGCACTAGTCTGACACTGCTAGCTGGATCAATATAGGCAATTCAGAGGAATCTCTCTGAAATTCTCAAGACAACACAAATAAATCCTTTATAATTAGAAAATAAATATTATGTAAGCATATCCTTCTGGGCTTCACGTAACAAGTCGAAACCATCTACTCTACATTATTTTATCTCGCGTGAAGTTTCACAAAATCCTGTTTCCTTTGCCCCAACTCCTTTTTCCCCCTCTCACTCTGTACAACAAAATTGTAAATGGTTCTTTCACACTGCACTTTATTTATAACAGTATATCTGGTGGAAAAAAACAAGGTGCAACATCAGAGACTCAGGAAAGTTTTTTTAAAAATTGCTCTCTTGGGTATTTAGCACATTCATTTTGCTGCTGAATAGGTTTCAACACCAAAATCCAGAACCCAAATTGTTGCTAGGATTCATCACAGAAACCCAAATGGTAGCAGGCAACCCCAGTATGAAGAAAGGCAGGGACAGATGTATTTTGAGACATTACAGTTGGTATTCACTTTACATTCCTACAAATTTTAAATAAAATATGATTTTCACTTTCGCACTAAAAAGATGGAAAACCTATTTTCTGCTGTCAATGATGCTGTCCCCTGTACCTGAAGACAAATGGAGTCAGTTTTGCAAATAGTAACACTATCATACCCAATTTGAAAGGGAAATAATTTAACATCTTTTACCTAGCGGGATGACAATTTTTAATGGCTATTATGCATTGGCGTTACTGTACTTGCATCTTGTTTTCTCTAATGAACAGCAAGTGAATTTCTACCTACTGTAGCTCAACTCGAACTTCAGATGGAACTCAACCTTTATTTATAGAATCTGATGTTGGCAGAGAATCTTGAACATAATTTTGATATGTGGTTTAGTAATCTTTTTACAGTTGGTTTTATACATACTTGTACCTAAAAGGAATGGTACTTCTATCTTATGATTCCCCTACAAACCTTTAACCGATACTATTTTCATCAAAGCAGGAAGATTCCTTAATGCTCCGCAACTACAGATTCCATTTTTAAGTCAGTCATACACACACACACACCTCTTTTGAAAGGAGCTCTCTGTTCCAAGCCAAGGAAACATTTGTGAAGATGATCCACAAATCCTGTGGTCACTACATTAATTCTCAGCAAGAGGGATACTGTTATCACAGAGCTATCCACTCCAGCAGTCGCCATTAGATGAAACATAACTGAACATATGTCATGCAGCACCATTAGTCACTGAGTAACAGAGCTGTAGAGCTCTGCTGTTAAAATGCTTCTGTTAACCTTTCTTTTATGGTCATCAGGACAAGAGAGCTTCTGAGTGAAGAAATCAGCAAGAACATAAAATAAACTGGAGGGCAGAGTGTGGGAAATTTCTTGTACCATAGCTATTTTGATATCTCCATGTTTCCTAAGTAACCTCATTTTGTGCTACTTGTTGTTCTCAAACAATCCCATATTTCCTCCCCCCTAGGGTTGCCAACTTTCTAATTGCACAAAATCAAACACCGTAGCCCCCCCTTCCCTGAGGCCACACACCCTTCCCCACCCCTTCCCTGAGGCCCTGCCCCCCACTCACTATATTTCACCTCCCTTGGTGGCTCGCTCTCCCCCACTCTCACTGGGCTGGGGTGCGGGAGAGGGTGAGGGCTCTAACTGGGGGTGCGGGCTTCAGGGCAGGGCTAGAAATGAGGATTCAGGGTGTGAAAGGGGGCTCCAGGCTGGGGCAGGCAGTTGGAGTGTGGGAGGGGGTGAGGGCTCCATTTGGGGATGTGGGCTCCGGAGTGGAGCTGGGGATGAGAGGTTTGGGGTGCAGGTTTGGGGGGGACTCAGGGCTAGGGCAGGGGGTTGAGGCACGGGCTTACCTCTGGTGGCTCCCTGTCAGCAGTGCAGCAGGGAGGCTACGGCAGGCTTCCTACCTGTCCTGACTCTGTGCTGCACCCCAGAAGTTGCCAGCAGCAGATCCGGCTTCTAAGCGGAGGCGGCTCTGCTGTGTGTTGCTCTCGCCTGCAGGCACTGCCCCCAATGGGATTGCGGAGCCAGTGCTCGGGGTGGAGGGAGGGCATGGAGCCCCATGGTCCCCCTGCCTAGGAGTCAGACCTGCTGGCCACTTCCAGGGCACAGCCCAGAGCCAGGACAGGTAGGGACTAACCTGCCTTAGCTCTGCAGCACTAAGGAATGGACTTTTAATGGCCCAGTTGGCAGTGCTGACCGGATCCACCAGGGTCCTTTTTTGACCAGCTGTTCCAGTCGAAAACCAGACACCTGGTCACCCTACCTCCCCCCGGTTCCCTTTAAATGACAACAGCCAGCCAGTTCTGGGAGGACCAAGTATAATCACTTTTAACCCTCGGCTACACAGTATGACAAATATACCAGACAGCCAATTTAATCCAAACAAGCAAGACATCTTTCAAACATATTTCTCAGTATATTTCTAAGAGATTATGAGACTTTTTTTTAAAAGTGAGAGCATTACAAAAGAAAACATTCCTTTTACAGACAGTTTAAAAGCACACATTTTCCATGCCAAAACCAGTTCAGATGAAAACAAAAATGGATTTCCTTGTCCCCTGTGATCTTTGAGTGAGAGTCACAATACAGGTTAGGATCATAGATTGAAGACTAAAATGCTTATCTCAAATAAAAATTCAATAGACAATTCTGTCTCATGATATACAAGCACAGCAAAAGCACAGTGCTTAGCTAAATTTCAGCTATCCTTGGTCATCCACCAGTGACAGTTTTAACATTGTAGTCTGTGAGACAGCTCCACCAATGGCTGGTACATTGTAAACATTCACTTGAGACCTCCATCAGAGAAAGATTCATATAAATATAAAAACTACATCTCTCCATTTTTCCTGTTTCTTAATATTCTCGGATTTCCCAGCCCCAAAAGATTCAGGGCCCTATTTTCCTCTCAGTCTCTATGGGCATGTGGGGGGTTGGGAGTGGGGAGGGGAATAGAGCACAAGGACTTAGAGTGGCAATGCTGTCTCAGTGGCTTCACTCCCTTCTTTCTCTTATCTTCCAGGGGAACCGAGTTTTTTGTGTGGTGAGAGAGGAATGGCCGAGGTTACAGCTGCTCACCACAGCATTGTGCTCCTCCAAACCAATCTTACTCAGACTTTAGTGGATAAGCTAAAGGTGATTTGTCAGCATTAATTTACTCACCCCATGTGTAGTATGTAAAACCCTCTATCAATCACTGAAGAAGGCCAATGAGGGTGCCCTTTAAAAGTCATGCTCTTTAAAGGTAATGTCATGTCACCAAAGGAGGATTGTGAAGCCATTAGCTGTATAGGGACAAGGAGTATTGATGGATTTTGAGGACAGACCCCACTTCTTAAGTAAGAGGGAAAACTACTCACTCGAGAATTAGGAAGTTCCCTGCGGGCAAGCTCTAAGCATCCAGTCCCCTATATGGGAACAGCCTGCACGAGGACAATAAGGTCCTTAAGTAAAGAAAAAAACTTTCAAAATTCGTTTCTGCATCCTCTGTGTAGTAATGGCAACAAAGTGTGACTTGAAACATCATAGGACATTAATGAAAAAAACCACCACCTACCTCAAACATCTAATAATGATGAGCTTCAGAGTAGCAGATTACCAAATTATTTTATATTTACAAAACACAAACAGGCTGCTGTCCTAAGGGCAGTGCACTGAAATACCAAGTGTGTAGAATCAGAGTTTAAACCCATATCTCAGTAATTTGCTTTCCAGGTGAATGATATGTGTTTTGAGATGAAGGAAGAAGAGGATAGTAGAGAAGTGCCAGTTTGGATGGAAAGCAGCATTCCGAGAAAGACTAAAGGCCCAATTTTCAGAAGTGCTAAGCATCCACCACTCCAGTTGAAGTCAATGGGAGTATCCATCTTTCAGGAGACTGGGCTGCAGGCAATCAAGTCTAGTGGTTTGACCTGGAGTCTAGCCTAGTGGTTGGAGTCCAAATGGCAGAACCCAAGGTCAAGTCAGAGCCAGGGAATCAGAGTCAAAATGTCCGAATTCAAATACCAGAGCCAAGTATCCAAGACAAAGGTCAGAACCAGATTACCTAGAGTCAGGGAAGGGAGGAGCAAGGCTAGGCCAGGACTGGACTGGACAAGGCTGGAGGCAGAGCAGAGTCTAGGCTGGAGAAAGGCAGGACTAGGGCTTGGAGAGAAGTGAGCACAGGGAGGCCCCAAACATATGCTTTTAGAAAGAGTATGTGCATGGAAGAGCAGCAATCCCACATCAAAATTCACCTCTAATTTACTCCATTTATTTTGTCAGTGTCATTTGAGGCAGGACTGCATTTTAATGGTGCTAAATGTATTTGTAAAAAGACATTAATCAAAAGTTATTATACACATCCAAATAATCTTTCATTTATACAGCATAGTACAGTGGTTCTCAACCAGGGATGTGTGTACCCCTGGGGATACTCTGTCTTCCAGGGGGTACTCAACTAATCTAGATAACTGTTTCTGAACATGGGGGTTGTAGCCCCCGGGGGGGGTCATGGGACAGGTTTGGGGGTTACAATTGCAGGGTCAGCATTAGGGGGTCGCAAGCAGGGCAATTGCCTGGGACCCCACACCACAGGGGGGCACGTGAAGCTAAGTTACATGCTTCAGCCCCAGGCTCAAGTGAAAAACGGTTTCAAATATCACACTGAAAAGTAAGTAAGTATAATATTTATATTCCAATCAATTTTATAATTCTATGGTAAATATGAGAAAGTAAGCAATTTTTCATTAATAGTATGCTGTAATTTTTATGTCTGTATGTGTATGTATTTTTATGTCTGATTCTGTAAGCAAGTAGTTTTTAAGTGAGGTGAAACTTGGGGTACACAAGACAAATCAGTCTCCTGAAAGGGGGACAGTAGTCTGGAAAGACTGAGAATCATTGGTATAGTATAGTAGTGAACATCATTCAGGAATTAATATTTACTAAGCACTTCTACACAGCAGTATCTGAGATATTGTAATTATTTCTAAGTATAGGGAGAAATAGTGGTATATCAGACATTATAGTATGGTAACCGGTGTCAAATGGTGACCTTTAGTTGTGTCTACCATATTGGATCTCACAACCTTAAAAATTTAGCCATGTTAATAGTACTCTTATCCTTTGCACCTTTACAACAATGGTTTTCTTCAGGATAAAAAAGCCCTACAAAAACTATGTTTAAGGGAGCAGGAGGTAAACAAGCACAATGCAATGTTATAGGAAACTGATGTTTCCCAACTGGTGTACAGTCAGGCTGGAACAGGTGTGCTGTGGATTTTTTTTGAAAAACTACAAATGAAAACAAGGGAGCGGAGTCACCTTCTGATTAGCTGTCTGCTTCACTGCCCCACCTTCTCCAGGAGCAACCAATCAGAGCTCAATCTGTCCCCCACCCCCGGCCCCTTCTGTGAGAGCAACAGGTGGACTCATCTTTCCTCTTGCAGCCACTGGTCAGGGGTGGGGCAAGAGCCCCTGGAGATCAATGTGTGCTGTAGAAGAAAAAGGGTTGGGAACCATTGTAGTAGACATTTCATCTATATTGCGGTTGCCATTTTAAAAAGTCAGCATTTACCAACCAGTTCCCATAGAGTATTAACATCAGTGAAGGACTGACACAAGAAGACTGCTTGACAGTACTGGAATGTTAGGAAAAGGGCCCTGTCAGTGTTCCCTCCCCACTCTGAACTCTAGGGTACAGAAGTGGGGACCTGCATGAAAGACCCCCTACACTTATTTCTACCAGTTTAGGTTAAAAACTCCAAGGCACAAATTCTCCCTTGTCCCTTGGATTAGGTTAGGCTGCCACCACCAAGTGATTTAGACAAACTCAGGAAAGGACCACTTGGAGTTCCTACTCCCCTGTAATATTCCAGCAAGCCCCCACACCTCCTTTCCTGGGGAGGTTTGAGAATAAAAAAAGATGAGCACAGACCAACCTTGGGGTTTTTTTTTAGCGTCCTAAAAAAACCCAATCAGATTCTAAAAGAAACAGAACTTTATTAGAAAAAAAAAGGTAAAAGAAGCACCTCAGTAAAATTAGAATGGAAGATAATCTTACAGGGCAATCAGATTCAAAAACAGAGGATTTCCCTTTGGGCCAAACTTTAAAGTTACAAAAAGAAAACCAGGAATACAACTTCCTCTCAGCACAGAGAAAATCACAAGACAAAACAAAAATAAGCAAACACATTCCCTTGCTAGTACTTACTGATTCTAATGGAGTTGGATTGCTTGCTTCCTTGATCTGTGTCCGGCAAGCACACAGAACAGACAGACCAAAACCTTTCCCCTCTCCCCCGATGTGAAAGCATCTTGTCCCCTTATTGGTCCTTTTGGTCAGGTGCCAGCCAGGTTACCTGAGCTTCTTAACCCTTTACAGGTAAAAGGATTTTGTGCCTCTGGCCAGGAGGGATTTTAGAGTACTGTATACAGGAAGGTTGTTACCCTTCCCTTTATATTTATGACAGACCCATTGCAATGTTTTTGCCCAAATGAAATTTCAACAAAATATGCTGTTTCACAAAGCTGAAATATCTCAGGGAGATGTATAGACTTTTACAAAACTTTCATCAGAACGTTTTTGGTTCTGAGGCACACAAAGAGAAACTGGTTGGTAGGCTGGTATGTGAGAAACCCAGGTTTTGAGTCTCTGCTCTACCTAATTTGGAGTGAACTGGGATGAAAGACTGTGTGCTGGCTCAGGCAGAGCAGGGACTTAAACCTAGGTCTATACTCTTATAGGGCAATGCCCACCAGGGCATTGCTCTGGTTTGTGGAAGACCTAGGTTTCAGTGTATAGAGCGTAACTAAGAGATGCAAATACGCATATGCATGTTCTCTCACCCATTTCATGAAACTCTTTGAAACATTTCTGGTTTTATTCCAATACAGAACAAAAAGGATTTATTGTTCTCTGGTTAGCTTTAGTTGGGATTAGTCCTGGTGAGCAGAGTACAGAAAGTCAAAGACAGCAAATAAATGTAGTTTGTCCCATGGCTGCAGCAAAAAAGAAAAGTTTATGCTATGATTATTTATTTGTGGTATATGTATTTATCTAGTTTTTTGGTATGTTTGTTTGTTTTAACACTACTTTACTGTTTCTCCCACCATATCCTACTCTAGAGAGACACTGGTACAAAACCTTTGCAGATTCTCATGTTAAAACTTTTATTTTCAGGGCTGTTCAGTTGGGTATAGCAAACATCTCTTCTTGCAAAGAATAAAAATCTTTTCATCTAGCTCTTCCCTTGAGTGGAACCCACTAGAGGTGAAGACCAGCAGGTCCACACTCTAATAATGCTCTTCACAAAGCTTTTACAAAATCTGACAGTTCATACTTTCCTTGAAGACAGGTTCCACACAGGAGGGAAATCAAAATTGTAAATTATTGCAAAATCTCTTTTGAACTGTAAGAAATATAAAATGAACACTGAATAGAAAACAGCCTTTTCTAGCACCGTCTATTTGCCTTTGTGTTTCAAAAGTTATATATGACATACAGGTATCAACTAAATTAATATTCAAATATAAGTGCCATGGCAAAAAAAAATCAATACAAATAAACTTGTGAACAGATTGCCTTGACTGAGTGGTGTTTGTATGAAGCGGAGTAATTTTTTGACACTGGCACAGGTACAGTATTTTTTTTAAGCACTTACAACGCAGATTCATAGATTCATAGATTCATAGATACTAAGGTCAGAAGGGACCATTCTGATCATCTAGTCCGACCTCCTGCACAGCACAGGCCACAGAATCTCACCCACCCACTCCTATGAAAAACCTCACCCATGTCTGAGCTATTGAAGTCCTTAAATCATGGTTCAAAGACTTCAAGGAGCAGAGAAGCCTCCCTCAAGTCAACCATGCCCCATGCTACAGAGGAAGGCGAAAAACCGTCAGGGCCTCTCCAATCTGCCATGGAGGAAAATTCCTTCCCGACCCCAAATATGGCAATCAGCTAAACCCAGAGCATATGGGCAAGATTCACCAGCCAGATACCCAGGAAAGAATTTTCTATAGTAACTCAGATCCCATCCATCTAATATCCCATCTCAGGGGATTTGGCCTATTTACCCTGAATATTTAAAGATCAATTACTTACCAAAATCCCATTATCCCATCATACCATCTCCTCCATAAACTTATCGAGTAGAATCTTAAAGCCAGATAGATCTTTTGCCCCCACTGCTTCCCTTGGAAGGCTATTCCAAAACTTCACTCCTCTGATGGTTAAAAACCTTCGTCTGATTTCAAGTCTAAACTTCCTGGTGGCCAGTTTATACCCATTTGTTCTTGTGTCCACATTGGTGCTGAGGTTAAATAATTCCTCTCCCTCTCCTGTATTTATCCCTCTGATATATTTATAGAGAGCAATCATATCTCCCCTCAACCTTCTTTTAGTTAGGCTAAACAAGCCAAGCTCTTTAAGTCTGCTTTCATAAGACAAGTTTTCCATTCCTCGGATCATCCTAGTAGCCCTTCTCTGTACCTGCTCCAGTTTGAATTCATCCTTTTTAAACATGGGAGACCAGAACTGCACACAGTATTCTAGGTGAGGTCTCACCAGTGCCTTGTATAACGGTACTAAAACCTCCTTATCCCTACTGGAAATGCCTCTCCTGATGCATCCCAAAACCGCATTAGCTTTTTTCACAGCCAGATCACATTGGCAGCTCATAGTCATCCTATGATCAACCAATACTCCAAGGTCCTTCTCCTCTTCCGTTACTTCTAATTGATGCGTCCCCAACTTATAGCTAAAATTCTTGTTATTAATCCCTAAATGCATAACCTTACACTTCTCACTATTAAATTTCATCCTATTACTATTACTCCAGTTTACAAGGTAATCCAGATCCTCCTGTATAATATCCCGATCCTTCTCCGAATTGGCAATACCTCCCAGCTTTGTATCATCTGCAAACTTTATTAGCACACTCCCACTTTTTGTGCCAAGGTCAGTAATAAAAAGATTAAATAATAATAAATATAGATAATAAAACAGTCTTTGTACATAGCTTGTTTGCCATCACTGAGTTTATACTATGCTGCCTAGCAATACACCTGCTTTTCTTAGATAAAAGGACTCCAGGAGACAAAATACAACACGGTAGATAAGGAGCAAACCATTCAGGATCTTCTATGCAAAAGTACTAATAGCATTTCACAAATTGGGATGTAAAATTGATACAAATACAGTGTGCCCCCTGTTCATGTGAACAAACAATAGCTCATCCCTTATTTCTCTTGGGCTCCCAGAATAAAATACCATGCTTGTAACATATAATAGCTTAATAGCCAATCACACCACAAAGTTGGGAAATTTAGGCAAAGGACTATGCTCAGGTTACTGTGGGACAGGGGTTTTATCTTTTTAACTATTTACTTAGTTTTGAGTCATTATGTTTGACTCAAAAAGACGGTTACAGATTGACTTTTGTGCTACTTAAAATAGAATACTTTTGTTTTAATAAAGGAAAGGTACATGGGAAGTTTGAGGGAGACTATTGCAGTATATAGAATTAGAACTATAACACATATGTAATCCTGGGCCTGAACAAGACCATACTCAGTTTATTGTCGTCCTTACTCAAATAAATCACATGGAAAGGCTTGGAAGGAACTACTTGTTTCTTAAATGTCTGTAGAGGTCTTTACTTTAAGTTGTTCAAAGAAAGAAATGTCCAGGTCAGCCTGTTACCTAAATTATTTAACAGTCAGCAAAAGTTTAAGACCAAAATAAGAATTAGTCCAAACAAAAATGTCAACTAATACCCCTCAAGAACTGTGAATTCATATGGTAAACAAAAGGAGAATGGAATCAGGAATTAATGGAATAAATCTGATCTATCAGAAATTAGGCCTAATTGTGGATAAAGTTATGGGATAGGTTATTCTGCTCCCCACCCCCTAAAAAAGAGGGGAGAGACCATGTGAGGGAATCATAACACCCAGGTGTTGAAGGGTGCACTAAAAGGAGCAAGCTTGATTATCACTGTCACACACATCACTGAGGATTCTGGGATTCACCATAACATTATGCCTTCACTAGCATGATCCTAAGAGGCATCCTGATCACACAAGGCCACAGAAAGGGACCCAGAGGACACCACCACCTTTACTGGCTTCATCTAAATCCTGAACAAAACTTGGAATATTAGACTTGGTTCCTGCTGTCACCCCCTACCTCAAGTGTCATTTTTCTTCCCCACCTTATTTCTTCTTTCCTCTCTCTTTCACCCCTCCATTTTTATTTAATAAGTCTGGCTTAAGTGGCCAACATGTGACCAGTGAAGCAGCTAAAAGCAATGCCCTAAACAGCTCTATGCCGGTACAAGTTTGTCAGTCTCTGAGTGGCTGATAAACCCATATGCTGTGCCTGTGTTTTTTAGCAGGTGTACTTAGACATAGGGGTCAGCACCAGACAGAAATTGTTTTCTTTATCTTTGCTGTTCTTTTCTTTCCCCTTTTGGGTGCATGTCTTATTTTTCCTTTAAGGACTTTAACACCAACAACAATAGCAGCTCCAGACCATCTCAACTAGGATCATCTTCAAAAAGGATAGCTAAGACAATCTAAAAGATTGCCAAAAATGCATTTTTCCCCTTATTAAAACACTTTACAGCTAAAGGGAAAGGGAATAAGAGATATTGTTAAAATCAAGACTTACTTGATACTTTACATTTCAAATGCTCCATTTTTCCTTCTTGTTCTGTATTGTTAATGAAAGATACATTTTGCCATCGAATTCAAGTGGAGTGAAGTCTTAGTACTTAAAATTCAGAGCAAAGTTTAAGTGGTACGTGTCAAGTAACAGGGCCACACTGACCGCTTTGACTTTGTAGGTGCAGTAATTCCATTGAATTTAACACAGACCCCCCTCTATTCAGAAAATATTTTGAAACTACTAGCACTATACAGATAGAAAAGCAATCTGGTTGAACAAGGATTCCACTGTTACTCTACATAATATTCACAAATATATTTAATAATAAATATATTTATTCGTTCTGATCACATTTTTATGCAAATTACTTTAACTCTACTTTAAATTGTAGAGTGTGACTTTTATCATCTGTAGCTAATACTTTGCACCTATAATAATAGGTATCTTCACATTGTGGTAGTCCAAGGGCTTGTCTACATGGTGTGGCAAACTGTGCCAGAGGGGTGCGATTTGTAAAATGTACTAACTTGCTTATTCTAACTTTTGAAATAGGACTACATGAACACAAACTAGGTACCTTTCAAAGTACACCAGCAGGGTCAACATGGAGCAGTCAGAATCACACCCTTTTAGAGTAGTTTGTTGGTGCTGTGTAGACTAGCCTTAAGATATTGGCCTCTGAATGTTTAGGCCTTGAGGTTTGTAAAGTAATAGGTAGCTGGAGCTCCTGACTTATAAACACTCCTTATCTGTTTGGAGATGAGCATGTGAAAGGAGAATCTTATTAATCATGCCGCTACCTCATTTTTCAAAGAATAATTTGCTTAAAGTCCTGACAGCACTACACATTTTACTTCAAAAAATGTGAAATACAGTACGTAGGATAAAAATTTGCAAGAATTCATTTAGATTTTTATGACTTTTTTGGCTGTGGCAGAAAGTTGTTTGGTAATTCAATTCAAGTTGAACAGAAATTGATTTGCATTTTAAAAATAAATAGCCCAACATTATGCTAATATACGTAAATTGACTTTCATGGAGTATTCAGAAAATGTATTTGATAGACATTTTCTGAACATTTTGATACAACTTATTGCAAGTGGGTTTTTTCACAACAGATTTACCATCCCTGCTGGGCAACACACAAAAAGAGCCTCTTGTGATGAAGTGGAAATATTGTGTAATATGTTTATGAATCTTATGTGCATCTCAATTCCCTTCTAAACTCTGCACTGCCCCCCAGTGAGGGCAAAAGAGATAATGCTCCTTGAATGACACAGGAAACACAGGTGTATGTGTCACTTTGCTGTCTGAGTGTAATGAACAGAGAGTCATTAAGGAAATGGTTGAAACTGACCCAGATAAACAGAAAGTCCAAATGTCTGAACAATCAACACCTTTCAGAGGGGAAGCTGAGCAGAGACCCGGGCTCTGGCAGGGTGTTGTGAACTCAGCATGGTCTTTCATGGAGAACAAAGGCCTGTGAGGTGACCTATATAAAATAAATGTGGATTCTAGAAGAAGCTGATTCTCTGTCTGTGACTCTTTCTTAGTCAGTCCCAGTAGAGAGTCTGACTAAAAATGCAGTTCACTAGAGCTTGGCTGGTGAATTGCTCTGGCTTCACCAGAATGAACTATGCTTTAACCTGTATTTCTCTATGCTCACATAAGGACTTCCAATGCTATGTTCCAGTGGAATAATAAATCCTACTCAGTTTTGAGAGCACAGCTTGGGTGTCACTACAAATACTTACACTGACTCCTGGTAAAGACTTATTTACTCTTCAGGGACCAATCTCTGTTGGACTCACTGGGCAGAGCTCATGGTGTGAAACAGGATGCTGGAGCCTAGTAGCTCAGCCTAGTATGTGGTGAGGCTGCATGATCTATCTGGAGGAAGGAGTGGGACTCCATGGAGGCCCAGCACTGTAAAGGGGCTCCCTCCAAGAGACCATTTAAAAGCAGAGGTATGATAACACTCCTGTGGATCCATGACCTCTCCTCAACCTCTTAGCAGAGCTATAATATTTACACATTTCACATAAGTGTTTTTTCTCACATTACCATTGTCCCACCTTCTGGAAAAAAAGGCACTCTGATCAATGAATATTATTGTGTGCTGTTGGGGGTAGGGGGTTCTGTTGCCCACTTAGTTTCTTTTATGAAGTTTGAAGATTTTAGGTGATATATTTAAAATGTGCCTTTTATTTTTTAACTCTTAGCAGTACAGTGAATATCAAGCCTCAATTACCCTTTTTTGGTGAAGGACTTTCAGAAAGACTGTAGAGTTCAAGTGGGTGTGAATACCACACTGGACCAGGGCAAGTGAGGGTTAATGGCATGTCCTGGGGACAGAAAATTCAATTATCCTTACTCCACAACACTATCAAGAAGAGTTAAACTTGAAGAAGGCCTTCAAATTAGATCTGACAAAACTTTGAATTTCCATCCCATGGAAAATTCTGACAATTCAATATTTGTTGCTGTTTAGAACTGAAACCAAAAAGATGAAGTACTGAAAAATTCCATGGAATAGAAATTGCTTTGTTTAGATTAACATTTGTTTGCAATACAACATTCCCAGAACAGAAAAATTTCATTTTGGTTTGCTGAATCTTATGTCAACATTAAACTGCATTTCCCAATTGCTTTTTAGGAGCTGTACTACAGTCTCAGAACACTTGGCAATGCACAGAGTACATCCATGACTATCTTAGATCATGTGTGTGTAGTGGAGTACAGTTGGCTGTTGGACACAACACAACATCTCTTAAATGTGGGTTTGTCTAAGAAGTTAGCATATCCAACTATATCAGGTTGAGTCTTTTCTACTTTAACTTCTTGGGAGTTTTCAGAGATCCCCATTTCTCTGACTACCAGACCTAATGAGGCAATAAAGCCCTCATCCTATGAGTCTGAATGAGATAGATGAAGTTGCCTCACCTGAAGGAGATTTCTCCATTTTTCATGCATAACTATACAAAACAGCAGATTACCTGCAGCTAGCCTTCAAGTTGCCAGTGGGGTTCTTAAGCTTTTTGGTTGAATAGCATGGGGGTAAAACTCTTGGTCAGAAACATGGCCACGAGACAGTAGGAAACACAAAAGGTAATGAACCCCACTGAGAAACCTTTATTATGAAATTCAGGCTGAGTAGTCAAGGGAGAATTACCCAGCTCCGAGGTCCTCAGCCACATAGGCTTGAAGTCGTCTGATTGACTTGTTATTCCAGTTTCAGGATATGTGGTGAAAGATTACGGGCCCATTCTTGACCATACTATTCTGTTTTCAGGCCTTTCCCAATCAGAGGCCAATTTCTACTGCAAAGGCACACACCAAAAAAACACCTTCAAAACTCTCACTTCCTATTAAGTGGTTGGCTGCTAACTTTGGTTCTGCTCCAGTTTACAGAAAGAATATGTATAGACTTAGTGCAGTGGGAGGAGAATACAGCGAATTACCAACATTACATTGTGATTGTTGATTATACCATAAGATCACTAAGGTGGTACCATAATAGAAAAACTACTGTTTTACAGCTATTGAAAGTCTTTTCGAAGTTAAGGGCATTGTGTGCAATCTCAATAGATCAGGGATCAATTTTATGACCAGACCATATGAAAGAAATATTAGCTGAAGATAAAGAAAATCAGGATTACCACCTACCTTTCTTAAATTGATAGCCTGGAAGAATGGTTCAATTACAACTAGAAAAGATTGTTTACTACTTTGAAAGTTTAGGGAGTAACAAGTTTGTTTCACACATTTCAGAACTTGAAACCCCACAAACTTGAAATGTAAATGATTGATTTTTATCATTAAATTAAACTGACAGTAAAGTAAAAAGCGAACAGGTTGCACTGCCACCTTCTCCAAGAGATCCCCACGTCACATACCCTAGATATTTTCCTACTACATCTATCTGGATATCCAGAGTAAGTACAGAAAAGACAGCTGAAACGTACACAGTAATCCTATTGGAGGCCATATGCTATAATAATTTCCCTGCAGAACTCTATAAACTACAAATGCCTCCCTGCCAACACCAAAGGAAAATCAAACATTTCAGCTATCTTCACTATAGGTACCTATGTCACCAGAATTAGTAAAGCCAACTGTATTTACTATTTTATACTAATGAAAGGAAATAACTGATTAATGCCAACTCTGCAAAGTAGTTTTGGTGGTTAAGGTATATAGGAACCTAACAGTCCACTTAACTGCTATAAAACCTACCTGTCAGACATCTCTTCATGGACCTTTCTTGAGTAAAATGCAAATGTCACCACATATTCTACTTCCAGGTGAATTTTTAATTAAGTAATTTTATGGAAAAGCTTCATTTCTAACTCAGAAAGCCTTTGGTTTCTGTATAATAAGAAATTGCTTCGAGAAAAGCAGAAAACCCATTAACTGATGAACCAGGTATAGTAGATGCCATTAAAAAGTCAGTTTTACCAACAGTTAACATACCGTTGGCATTTGATATACCACAGTAATTTTCCTATGGTAAGTAGGACATATACTCTTTCAATAGCAAAAGAGAATGAATGATTCTTTCTTCCTAAATTAAGAGCTTTACTGTACCAATACAAAAAATTGCTTTAGATGTTACATAAAGGCCCATAGGAGATTATAAATTTACTGAGCTGTCAGTTTGTAATCTTCATGCAACATAGCATTAAAAATCAATATTAAAACACAATTTAAATAAAATCAGAATATTGACTGTCCCCTGCAGCTGATGATTATTTTATATAGGCAAGACACTGTCAAAATGACACATCTATATGCAAACATACTGGTCAGTTCAAAGATCCACTTTTCACAGAGATTCTGGAGCACTACATCTTGAACTGTAGTGCTCAGGAAAATCATATGCTAAGAAAAAAAGGAAGGAGGGCTGTGTTTTCTGCGATCTAAGAAAAATCTGTCAGCTTCAGTCTAGATAACGTGTTAATTTTAGGGTGTCTAAAACAGACTATAGGCTCTGAAAATTCTGAAAGATGAAGTGCCACAATTGGGCTTTACAATGTCATTTTGTCTAATTATGCTTGACATTTTGTCCATCATACTGTAAGCTTCCTTAGAGGAAAGAGACAGCAGTTTATTCCCTCAAGAGGAAAGACAACTGGCTGGAAAAAAACTGGTGCAATGCCCAAATGAATCTTTTTTTTTTATAAATAAACCCTGCTAGAAATAACTTATAATTGTCATTGTTAGCTGATACTATATATACGGGAAGCAATGGTCACCTGTTGCTCCTTTAAAAGAACACCAAAAAACCCCAAAGCTTTATTTTTTGTCTTATTAATTCATACTGTACTTTTTCAGTTGTCCAGGGAATCTTTATATGCCATTTCACCATAACAAAAATACATCTGAGGGATTTATAAAGTTTGCAAGCTGAATGCAAATGCCAAAAGTTAATGGAGTGTCAAGGCTATTAATCTGTCTACACATTATGTTAATTGATTAAAATCAGAGTTCTGTTGGTCAGGGTAGGTACCATTACTAAGCAATAAGAATTTTCCAGGAAGGCTGTATGTAAATTTGAAAGTGGTTGCCAGCTTGAGGGGGGCGGAGAAATAGAATTATAACTATAGCAGGTTGTAATTTGTATGCCAGTAAAATGGAATACCACAAACTGGATAATCACCAGCATTCAGGAGGTTGCATCAATGCAGATCTCGCGCTTTCTTTTACATAACATACCTAAGGGCATTGAAGGTAGGGTTGCCAGTTTTGGTTGGATGATTCATGGAGGTTTCATCACATCACAATCTTTAATTCCTGGAGACTCCAGGACAATCCTGGAGGGTTGGCATCTCTGATTACAGGTAGTCCTACCTCAACAGGATTTGGCTTCGGAATTGAGAAAGGGCCTTTATTCAAATACAGAGCAGATTTCAACTGACTTATGCTTTATTTAAGATTTAAATTAGGGATAAGTGAATGCTTTAGATAAAGTAAGATTCATCTAGAAAGAATGTTTTTCAAAGTTCAAATTGGCTCTGTTGCAGTAACTTGGGGAGGGGAAAAGAAAGCCTCTCCACTAGCCAGCTGATAATTTGATTCTGGACAGGTAAGAAACAGCAGAAAACTATTTTTTCCTCTATTTCCCGCCCTTGTGTGCATGTGAATTTTATTGCATAAGCTCTGATGCCTGATATTTTTGGGTGGGAAGTACAGTCAATTTCAGTTCTGGAGTGTGGTTGTTTAATATATTTGCATTCAGCTAGGCTATCACGCCTCAGAAATCACCTAGCAACACCAAAGAAAGGGTGAAAAAAATAATTTAAAATACAGACTATGGGAAAGCATTTACTGAATACTGAAGAGTATCCCACAAAAGCACTAGGTACCATTTGGGCCATTTACAGAAAGTAAAGCAAGGTGTAGCTTAGAACTCAAACATTACAAAAAATGATGTACTGGGAACATCTAGTGCTAATAGACCTAAATCAGGCATCTGTGTCCTTTGGTACTAGGTGCTGTACACAAAAGGGGATAAAAGATGGGCCTGGTCCCAAAAAGCTTACATTTTTGACAAATGATGTGAGACAAAATGGTAAAACAATTAGTGGTTGAGTCAGAAACAAAAAGGTAGCAATGAAACAGTGTAACTAGTATAATAAGCAGCAATGGCAGCACATCAGTTGCCTAGCTACACTGATACACAGAAATTGGACAGTGGCAGTGTTCAGATCAGGACCCAGATCCATACTCAAAACTTTTTCAGAGTTTGATACTGCTCACATTTAGTGATCCAGTACACTTTCATTATAAAAACCATCATAATCAACAAGTAGCAAACTTTGAATATATCCTGTACAACAGTGCTCTTCATTCTAGGTAGAGGAATAATTACCGTTCATTACCATACACACCTTTGTATTGTCACTGTATACAGTACCAACTTGTGCCTTACTATGCAAGTCATTTGTGAGTGGAATAATTTTACTAGCCTGGCACAGCCTTCCATCTCTATAGCATCATTTGTACTTACATGGCTCTACAAACAAATACTGACAATAACAATAATTCTATCCAAAAAGACCCTGCTGGAACACCTGTCTCATAGCCCCAAAACTTGTGACTGCCACTAAAAAAGTCAATACTAAAAAAAAGTATTAAAACTAAGTAAAGAGATAAGTCAAGTTATTCTATTAATCCATGTGTTCTAAACAATGAAAAAAATCAAACGTTTACCCAGACTTTATCCAGGTACGCACTTACTGCTACATTGTAGATTGTCTTATGTCTTTGTCTACATGTTAATAGATGTTGGAGGGTGGCCGGAGGGGGCGGGAAGTAAACACTAGATGTCTATGATATCAGAAAGGGAACACAATGAAAAGAATGAGGAAGAACTCCAGAACAAGGATCATGGTTTCTATCCTTCTTCCCACCTTCAGATCTCCAATTATACATAGTCTAACATAATCACAACCAAAAAAAGCCCCCCAACCAATGCCCCTAACTACTACTTTACTCAGGTCCTGTCTTAGAACTATGATGTCTTTAAAAAGGAACACCATCCCAAATATCTAAATCAGAATAAGCCCAACTGCCAAACCTTACAAACAGATTCTGGAAGATGTGGATTTGTACAATTTTAAGTGGACCTTAAAACCAAGTATCTCTCCCCAACCTACACAACTGCAGTTCTAACTGGGTTGAGAAGACTAAGAAAGCCAACCCAGAGACACAGACAAAAGTGGTGGGTCTTAGGACTAACAACTCGGTACCCACAGCATAAAACAACCAGGGTAGCAAAACAACAGCCTCAAATAATTCCTGAGGAACACAAGAATGCAGTGGTGCTGAAACTAGAAGTTCAGGGGATGCTTCTGCACCTCTGGCTTGAAGTAGTAAAAACAAACACCAAATTAATTGGTTTCCATCATCAGCACCCCCACTATAAAATTTGTTCCAGCACTCCTGTAAGAATGTCTGTTGGCAAAACAAGCACTACACACAATCTGACGTCAGATATAACATCAGACCTTGCCTGCATCACTGAGATCTGGCTAGATACTATTACAAATCAAGTACTGGGCCAGTTTTTCCCCCTACAGACTGCTCAGTAAAGTACAAGCCACGACGGGGCCAAGAGCAGGTCAAACTGGTTAGGCTGTTTAGATCTCTCATTCTTGAGAATGAATTCAACCACATTGTACATATTTGGATTTCTACAATCATAAAAAGGGGATCCCATTCAACACTCTATGTGCCTCTGATACCTAGTTCAAAAACAAATGACAAACACACACAAGATTACCCACACAACAAATGCTGTATTTTCTATTCCTATTCAGTGCGAGTGAGATGGATGGTCTGTGATTTCTCAATAATCTATATTTTATACCCAAGGAATGTGAGGGGGGTAAGACTAAAAAAACCCTCCAAGCAAGCCATACTGAAGGTATGATCTAATGCCTATCCCTACAACAAATTGATAGGCCTATTAGAAACTCACAGCACCATCTGTGAAGTGCTACACTTAGGCTTGGGAGGAAGACAATGCCCATTGCAGGAGGATTGACCTGCCTCAGGGGCTGGAAGCGGGGAGGGAGGTTGAAAAAACAGTTTTGTTTTAGTTGTTTTTGTAAGTTAAGTAACTTTTTTTCCCTCCCCTAGGAAAAATATTGTTCTGTGGGTGTTTCAAATAGTCTGCCCTGAAGGGAATTAAATCCTCAGCCTACAAAGAAGGCAAAACGTTCCTAGAACCTACATTCTCCACTTGGTCTCAGTCAATGGCCATGGACAAAGGATTCATATCCTAGAAAGTTCTGTTGCCATGCAGCTTTTGGCAGGTGAACACAAGGGCAGCAGACCCAGGAGAACACAAGAGATGGCAGAGATGTTTGATTCACAGTAAGTCTTTATATCATACTGGTTACATCAAAATGTGCCCCATATATTGTACAGAAGGGGCAAAACTCTCAACTTAATGTTACTGTTAGAACATTAATTTTTGCACATTTTAACGTGTAACCTGAGAAACAGTGAAAACAAGTAATTTAATTAGATAGTATTAAGAATTCAGAAACTTCTGGCCCTCCAAGTCCCTGAAATCCTAGGACTTTTCCCAAGCACCCTAAGCCTCTCTCAGAAGCAGCCATGTAGGGCAGATGCCGTAACCACTTTCCAGTGCCTTCCTCATTTCTGTTGAGAAAACCTAAAGATTCTCCATAAGCAGTCATTCAAGAGGCTGGATATTAGCATCCAATGGATATTGCACTGATTATGGGTGAGAAGATATTCATATTTTTAACATTTTAAAATGGTGGTATGAATATAGTATGAGAAAATATAGCCTAGTTAAAAAAAAGTAGAAAATAGCTAAAATTAAAAAAAGAAACAATTTGATAGAAGGAGGGGGGCAGGGTTTTTGTTTGTTTATTTCTGTTAAAGTAACCAACGTAACATTTAGCTTTCACCACTCTGATCACTTTAATGTTTTATCCTTTTCCCTCACCTTTTCCCTGTCTTTCTAGACCACGGGTTCTCAACCTCTCTTTATGAGGCCCCCCCTCCAAACATGCTATAAAACCTCCATGGCCCACTGTGCCACAAGAACTGTTTTTCTGCATATAAAAGCCAGGGCCAGTGTTAGGCAGTAGCAAGGAGCAAGGAGGGGGCACCATGAAATTAAGTTGCTCAGGCTTTGGCTTCAGCCCCAGGTGGTGGGGCTCAGAACCCCGGACTGCAGTCCAATGTGGCAGGACTTCAGCTTTCTGCCCTGGGCCATAGCAAGTCTAATGCCAGCCATGGTTGGCAGACCCCCTGAAACCTGCTTGCCCCCCCTTCCCCCAGGGGGCCCTGGACCACTGGTTGAGAAGCACTGTTCTGGACCGTACAGTCTGTAAGACAGGAACTGTCAGGAACCTCCTGCTCTGTATTCAGCCCTTATTTGGAATCTTTGTTATTGTTGCAATATAACCAACAACAATTGTGGTTTTATGCAGAGAGGTGGATTTAAACTTCCAGTTCAAAATTAAATTTCAAATTTCTTGACTTTCAAATGTGTTAATTGAGCAACTCATTGTTGTACTTATATCGTTTTTGCATTATGAAAACTAATTCATTAAATTACTTCAACTTTCTTTTCCTGTTGTAATTTAACCACTCCCCAATATGTACTGCCCTAATATATGCTAGTTTTTAATTTAACAGGCTATTTCCTTAAAAGCAAACCCAGCTATGTTAACTCTGTCCATTTCCTTAGACTTTCCCTGTAGTCCAATACTTCTAATTTTAAGACTTACCTATTAAACAGTTGTCAAAGTTCCTTCCCCACTCTGAACTCTAGGGTACAGATGTGGGGACCTGCATGAAAAAACCCCTAAGCTTATTTTTTATTAGTTTAGGTTAAAACATCCCCAAGATACAAACTATTTTACCTTTTGTCCCTGGACTTTTTTGCTGCCACCACCAAGCACTTAACAAATATAACAGGGAAAGAGCCTGCTTGGAAACGTCTTTCCCCCCCAAATCTCCCCAAGCCCTACACCCCCTTTCCTGGGGAAGGCTTGATAAAACTCCGCACCAATTTGCATAGGTGAACACAGACCCAAACCCTTGGATTTTAAGAACAAGGAAAAAGGAATCAGGTTCTTAAAAGAAGAATTTTAATAGAAGAAAAAGTAAAAGAATCACCTCTGTAAAATCAGGATGGTAAATACCTTACAGGGTAATCAGATTCAAAACAGAGAATTCCTCTAGGCAAAACCTTAAGTTACAAAAAGACACAAAAACAGGAATATACATTCCCTTCAGCACAGCTTATTTTATCAGCCATTTAAACAAAACAGAATCTAATGCATATCTAACTAGATTGCTCACTGATTTTTTACAGGAGGTCTGACCTGCATTCCTGCTCTGATCCCGGAAAAAGACACACACAGACAGAGGTAACCCTTTGTTCCGCCCCCCCCCCTCCAGCTTTGAAAGTATCTCGTCTCCCCATTGATCATTTTGGTCAGGTGCCAGCAAGGTTATCTTTAGCTTTTTAACCCTTTACAGGTGAAAGGGTTTTTTCTTCTGGCCAGGAGGGATTTAAAGGTGATTAGCCTTCCCTTTATATTTATGACAACAGTATAATATCATTAGTACAAGATAGGTCAACCTTAGGTCAAACAAACCCAAGAGATTTATTGCCTAAATACATGTCAAGTTATTGGACTGGTGGACATCAAAATCAACTTGCAAAATTTACATTTAAAGGCTTGTTTCATATTTAAGAGGTGCTGTGGTTCTACTGCCACTAAAATCAATGACAACTTGTTTTCTACAAATACAGTGTGTTATTAACTTTTATAATGGAAAGCAACAGAATAGTTATAAAATGTGTAGAGTTCTCTCCTTGGCTATGTCCTAGTATGAGGGCACGGTTAAGTCAGTGACAAGAAATACCACCTAACACTGGATGTGGAAAGGGATTAATTGAAGACTGAGTTTGTCACAATTCATTTTGACAATTGCCTGCAATAGCAAATTGCCAATCTCAGATATATTTATGATTTCAGAAATGTTACTCTTACCTATATTAACATGGATTCCCTGTGTCAGTCTGTCCTGATGTACATCCTGATCTCCATGCTTTTGATCTTTACTGGCAATCTTCTCCATTACAATTAATTACATATGATATTATGAGTAAAGGTTCAGTATGTACAATCCAGAATACCAGTGAGATACCCATCTTTTACAAAAAAAAATCTGCCTTTTATATGGAACAGTGTCACCAGTTTTTCCGATAACTGCTTTACCAACCCTACTTCTTATACTTAACCTTTAGCAAACTAGCTATGCCTCCAAATGCTAAATGCCTTACAGACTGTCTAATTCCCATATGACACTGGAGAAAGGCACTATGGAGGAAGAAGGGTATTTGGCCAATGAGATTGGAAGGAGCCATGTCTGTTCTGATCACTCATTCATCTCAAGAGTGCCTTCCTGATGGCCTGTGTCTTCTCTCACGGTCAGGTAACACTCCTCCCTCTCAGATAAGATGCCAACAGGAAGGTGTTGTTTCTGACGTATTTCAAATAGCCAACATCAAATTCTTTGGTACTTGCTTTTATATATTTGACTATTTGCTCTTCAAATTCCTCCTTTACCTTCCTAGTTTCCAGTAAACATTTTACATTCCAGCAACTCTCTATTGGCTTCATATTCATAGATTTTAAGGGCAGAGGGGACCATTATCACCACCTAGTTGACCTGGTACATAACACAGGTCAAAGGACCTCACTTAGTATTCTCTGCATTTATTCATAACTTCTTTGAGCCTCTCTTTTAGCAAGATGGCTAATCTTGATTTAAAGACATCAAGTGACAGGGAATCCCCTGTGTTCTTAAGTAAGCTGCTTCTGCCTACTCTGTTCTTTTTTTTCCTTGCTTTGGCTTCCAACCAATAGATAGTGTTATGCCTTTTTCTGCTAGATTAAAACACTATCAGAATAGTCTAAATCCATTTGGGGTGGATTTCATCCAGGCTCCATGTTCCTTCAGTTCTCACTATCAAGGTGTCAATTACTGCTAATTTTAGTTAAAAATGTTTGTGATGAGGAAGCCTGTCTACTTGGAATTGCCCTAAGGCAATACCTATCTTTCACTTGTCTATTTGTTATTGACTCAATTTAGGAGCAAATTAATGTAGGTTCTATTAAGACAATTTTATAAAAATATAGCAATGATACTCAACTCAACTAAATCCACCAAATAAAGGACCTTAGTCTTTTCCATATCTCTCTAAAAAGTTCAGTGAACAGAAAAACAAACAGAAATTCTCACCTTTTTAGTTGCAGGTGGAGACAGTTTCCAACGAAGTTGAGTGCACTGTACTCCCGCTCTGTTTTTCTGAACAAAGTTTCTTTTGGGAATTCCTGGATCCTGGCATGCTAGCTGAGCCTTTTATATATATATCACACACATACACACACACCTCTCTGTGGATGCAGCTCACTTCTTATATGCCCTCTTCCCAAAACTTTAAGTGTTACTTGGTAGCACTGATTATGAGCCAACCAATGAATGACAAACTCTATGAAAAGAAGAGTTGATTCAGCCATGACATGGAAAGGAAATCTCAATACACAGCTTGGCAGCATCTGACAGATGCAGCAATGCCAGAATAAAACATCAAACTCAAAACATAATGATTACATAGAGCACTTTGTGGCAGCTATTAAAGAAATAAAATGATGTATGATCAGGACCTCCAGTCGAAGAAGGTTTGAAGGGGTTCAGAAAAGACAGAAATCACAGTATGAAATAAGAACTATCCGGTTTGAAGTTAAACCAGCAAATTCATATGACAGGCAGGGCAGTTTTTAAATGCCACATTGTTAGAGTGAATTACTAGGAGAAATCTTCTCTGATAACCAAAATTCATTTTTAAAAAATCTCTTATTTACATCCTGACCACTTGAGAGCCCTACTAGTAGTAAACTTATGAAAATACATGCATCTTTTCTATAAATAGAGATATTTGGTAATTAACATTATATTTCAAAAGTCAAAAATGATTTCATTCATTATAACTTGAAAGAAGAAATACCTATGCTATATTCCTTTGATAAACCCTAACCTGTATCACATAAATACCTAATGACATGCATTAGTAAGAAAGAAATACAAGGGGAAGGCTCCTTGAAACATCTGGTCAGAGTAAAAATTCAACATTCAACTACTTCAAAAAGAGTAGAGAAAAGGTTGTTACGAAGCAGAAATCATTCGCATTGGGGAACATCTACAGTGAACACAAGCAATATTTTGTTCAAATCTTGGTTTGTTGGTTTCCTTTAAAAAAAACATTAAATTTTCAAAAAAATATGAATTAGGGTAGTCAAAAATTTTCCATTGAATAGGCTTTTTGACAAAAAAATGAAGTGAAAATTTTCATGAACAGTTTATTTTCTGCAGAAATTTGATATATTTTTTTAAAAAACCAAAGTCCAAATATCTGACATGTGAAAAATTTAATCCAAAGCCCACAATGTTAAGATTTGGATATCTCATCATGGTGCCTCATGATAGTTGTAGTTCTGTTTCCTGATTCTCCACTATAGTATTATTTCCAAGTTGAAGTATTTCAATTTGTGATTTTTCTTTCTTCCCACCCTCCGTTTTCATCAATGTTTTCCATGGGATAAAAGTTCATTTTCAGCCAGATCTATAACAAACATCCATTACTATGCAGCATGAAAATCAAATCTTACCCACATAGTTCTTAATGGAGTAGGTAATTAAGTGCATTTTTAGTATGCAAGTTAATATATATATTTATTGGAATAAATTAATCCCTGGTGTTTTCCAGGGATAAATGAGATTTTAAAATGCACACTTTTCCTAAAATATGTCAAGTACATGAAATAATAAATTATTAAAAGTGAATATGGAACTGAGTTGAAACCAAGCCTCCACTGTGCTAGGCACTGTACACACCAAGTAAGAGACCATCCCTCAAAGAGAGTTTAGAAAATAGGTGGGTGAGTTTATAAATAGGTGGGCCAGACTGCCTCAGTGAATTCCATGTTGAGTTGTGAAGAGCCACAGCAAGCTGGGGAATAACCTAATATCTGCTGCACCCAGTCTCAGTGCACATGGGACACCTCAGATGCATTTTCCCCAGTTTCAGCTCTTCCCCCCCCACTTCCTCAATGAAAACCAAATTGATTTACACCAATATTTCATAAATACACAAACAGACCTGTATACCACTTTTAAGAGACTTCTGGATTGAGATTATATTAAAAATCAAGGTGATGCTATAATGCAGCTACCCAACAAATTGAATTCATAGGCATAAGAATGAATTTGGACATTTAGGACACAAGTAATCCAGGTATTGCAACAGTTGTACTATGTTGAAATATAGTTGTACCCTTTTAACTGAATTTTGAGGTATGGAAAATTGAAGTTATTTTGATAAAGAAACTTCATGCTTCTAAACAGTACATTAAATGTTTCACATTCCAATGATCATGGAGCTAAGAAAGAGGAAAGGAGAGATCACTTGAAGCTTGATCCTGCTTCCAATTTAGTTACCGACACATAATACAATTGTCTTTACTTTTGTGATTTAACAAAAAACAAAGAAAACCACACACACGGGAGTGGGAGGAGAGACGGATATGTTAGAACAGGTTGCAAAATCTCAGAAGTTAAAGTCAGATTCACAGGTGCCCATTCAACTTTAATTCATTTAATGTCTGTGCACAGACACTAATATAATCTTTAGTTAGTTGATCATATTTTGTTCAGAAGACCCCTACTTCATTCAGTACACAGGTTCAATACACAAGACTAGAATTAAGATTGCATGGCAAACTGTAAATCTGGAATTTGCTAACCTTTGTGTGCTTGGTTTTTAACCTCAAAACATTCTTTTAATGTTGTTTTTTGTATGTTGTACACATATCATTCAAGTATTAAATGCCATACAAAACAAAAACATGACCTCTGTTCCTTACAAAGTATTCATCAGTGACAACCTCTCTGGCTTCAGAACTGTGAAAAAAGCTACTCCAAAATGCACAAAAGCTTTTTCTCCAGGCAAATGACATTTAGACTGCTGTTTCTTAACATCTCTGGCAACCTTTCACAGCACAAGTGAGTTAATATTAATAAAAGATTTTAAGGTAAATAAGAACTTTTTACATATGTCAGAGAAGAAAAAAAGCAATACTAGAGAGCAAGAGAGGTCCATTAAATAAAAATGAGGAGAGTGATAAAAACAATGATAATTCTAAAATGGCAACACTCTTAAACTGCTTCTTTAAACTGGCTTACAACAAGAAAAAACAAAAATGAGAAAGGACAATTAGGAGCAGTAAAGACATTGCCAGTATTTCTGCTCATAAAGAAATCTGTAAGGGTCACCTTGGAATAAAATGTATATATGAAAATTAGAGAAGTAATGAAGTCACTTCATCCACATATGTGGGATTCTGGGTATTTGCTTTCTCTATACAAATACATATGTAACTTAGTGCCCTCGTGGCGAAGATGGAGTCTGCTCTGCAGGCAGCTCTGGCCAACAGAGAGTGCGCACAGCTATGCAGCAGGAAAAATTCCTTCCACCCCAGGGGCATCTGTTCCAAACCCCAAAGAGTGAACACACACCCCCACAGGAAAAATACAATGGATATAACAAAGGGAGATATTTATTTAGAGGGATGAGAGGAAAAAAAGAAGGGGAAATGTAGGGGAACAGTAGAACAGGGTTGCATCCAAACCAAGGCCCCACAGGCCCAGTGGTAGCACAGTCTGAAAGGGCAGACACTGAGCAATGTGTCTGCACGCAAGGTTCAGGAGTCCTGAGCAAAGTTCCAGTCCAGTGCCAAGTCTTGGGTTCTCCTGGGCATCTTTGGCGCCAGTGAACTTTCCCGAACAACCCCTCCGGTGCCCTCTTCTGCTGCCTTCCGCAAAGCCACACAGAACAACAACCTCCCCACTTAACTAGCAGCCTCCCTCCTTATTCCCAATGCAGAGGCACAAGGCTCAGTAATCACAGCCCCATGCAGCTCTGGGCAGCAGTGATACTGGGTCGTGCTCCGGCCTGTCCTTCTCGGGCAATTCCTCCCTGGCACAGTGCTCCTCCTGACTCCTGTCCTGGGATGCCCCCAATCAGCCACCCTGTCCTTCCCAGGCTTCAGGCAGGTTCTCTCTCCTTTACTTTGTCCAGGGCCTCCCTACTGCAGCCCCTCTTTCCCTGGGCTCCACAGCCACACCCCCACGTTTCCCTCCTTTCTCTCACTGCTCCCCCTCCCCACTAGGAAAAAGATTTAAAGGGGCCATGCTCTGTAAACCAAGGGGTTACACTTTTCTTCTTACAGCCATTTGCTGCCTCCTCTTCCCTGGCAGTGAGGAAGGATGGGGAGAAAGAGAGAGGGATTGCTGTACAAAGAGATTTCTGTTTAGAAGTTTTTGTTCCCTGCTCCCACTCACTCCAATGCCCTCTCTGAACCTCTAAGAATCCTTCTCTTCTCCTCCTACCTGTGCCTAAGACCACTGGCTATGCAGGGAAGCAGATTACAAAATGTCCAGAGTGCAGTGGATAGAAGAAGCAGAAAGCTATGCTTGGCAAGAAAGGAAAAGAAATAGGCTCTGACAAGAGCATATCTGTTAAGGCCAAAGGTCCCAAAGTCTCTAGAATTTACACAAGTGAGGCAAACTCTCAATTTACATTATTCAATTAATATATACTACCTCATTTGTATATGTTTTAGTTTTCTACTGTTGGGTCTTCACCACAGTATCAGTTGCTTGACACAGTGATAATCTATTGAACTCAGCAAAAATAAATAATTTTACCAGACATTTGGGTGCCTTTCAATCCTAGTGAAACTTAAGTATAAATACAAGGTGAAAGTAAAACTTGGATTTATGGTTTTTGAAATATTACTCACTGGCCACCTGAAGGTCTGTTTGATATCAGGAACTTCAGAATCCTCTGAAGCGGGAGGTGAAAAAGCCCATACATTGTGGTGAGGGGGAAGGGGAGCAAGGGAAATGTGCTGTCATCTAAAATAAGGAAAAAACCTGTATTAATAGTGCTGCAGAATCCACAGCAGCCCCAGACAGGAAGAGCCTGGAGGCCCCTGATTCCTTCAAAGGAACTCTCTCTCTCGATGTTGTTTCAGACTCATGGGTCCAACCATTAGAAATCAGGGATCATACATTTTAATGCTGGCTCAGCTTTGTCATTACCACTGGCCTTGCTAGTGCTGCACCTCCCCCCACAACTGCACCACTCTTACTGTAAACGTTCTCTGCTACACACAAGAAATATAGGACACTATTGCCCAACTAGAGCTGGGTGAAATTTTGATAAGTAGTTTATTCGCAAAAAAAAAATGCAGTTTGGCCTCAACCAAAACTATTTGCAAAATTTGTGTCAAATTCATTGACTAGTTTGGCCAAAAGACATTTTTCCCCTCATGTTAAATTCATAGAACTGGAGAAGCAGGAGGTGCCGCTGCTACCACCCAATTTATGCCCTATAGCCCCACAATTCGAGAACTCACCTGGAGTATGGGAGACTTCAGTCTGCCTGCAGGATTTGAGTCAGGTGGAATGGGATTTGAACACAGGTCTCCCATATCTCAGGTGACTCACAGGATTCAATCATAAGAAATTCCTTCAGTGATTTTCTCAAGCCCTATCAATGGTAAGAGGGTTTAAACTTAAGAGAAAAAAAAGTTGTGAAAACCTCTCCGATTTAAGGAAAAAAATCCAAGTTGATTTCCATGTTAGAAAAAAAAATTACAATGATTTACTGGAAAGAGAATACACAAAAGCTTTCAACTTCAAAGACTTGCCAGGTTGCAGAGAGTATCTCCAATACTGAGAGGTCTACCTTAATAGATAGGAAGGTCGACAACACCTCCCCTGCATGGTTTCAACCTGGGTAATGCTGTACAGTACAGAATGAGGTTTTAAGGTCATTTTCTGTGAATTGATGGGGCTGGAATAGAGGTTATTTACCGTTGGGATTTGTACACAACTTTGTCTTCAACATACAGATAACCTTATATCTCAGAGACCTTAGTCTCTGGATTCTTATACCCCTTCACCTCCACAATAAGGCTTCCTTGAAGGAACACAACACTATGTTTCACTTAAGTAATATGACAGTTAAACTGTGGTCTCTGTATCAACCAGCAGAGTAAGTTCTATTTGACATTTTTTTAGGGTCTCAAGAGTGATAAACACTTCATCCATTTTGAACCTGTCTGGTTCTTGATGGAAGCCTGATTTTGGCTATTCTACACCTCACCTGTAAGACATCAGAAGATATAATACTAGGTGTGAATCAAACCTGAAAGCACCAACCATGTCAGCAGAAAGGCCTGAACAGCATTACTGTTGTTCCCTCCTCATCTCACTGTATCAGATACATTGACAGGAAGAAGAGGAGAAGAATTACTGGATAAGTCCCATATAAACTATGGTTAACTGAAGCACATCTGTGTAGGAGATCAGCATTCCCAATAGGATCCAATAAGAAGTAGATTTTTGCTTCCAAGACTTATTTTCCTTTCCTCTTCAACTTCTGTTAACATACTTCTGAAATGAGACTGTATTTAAGGGTATTGATCCACATCCCAGGTTTATAATTCACTTCTGGGGCACCATATGTCTGTGTTTATAATGAATCCAACATACTCCAGGAACCATATTTCTGCATTTGTTTTAGCTTGCTCTAAGGAACCCTGATAAAAAAAAAAAGTTGTCTAGCAAGAGACAGCAGTGAATTTCCTTCTGTCTTAAAGTCAATATTAATGTTACCATTGTCCTGGAAGCACTTGTTGGATCAAATGGTAATGATCAAAATTGGGCCCGGGGCAGGGAGGAGAAACAGCCATTTGTATGCAAAACAGAAAATTGTCTGTGGGTTGGTAAAAATGGGTATGTGAAAATAAGCCCCCTTTAGGAACTTAGATGTTTCAGCCATAACCCTGCTTTGCTTCCAGTTCTCTAATAGAATATAACATGAGTGGTACTGCTATGATCTGAAGTAACTGATGGATGATTTTATTCATTTCCATGGTCTGTCCCATTCCATATCTCAAGCAAAGGTATTCCTGTGATTCTTCCACAGCTCTATAGAATACCCCTCTGGACAATGTCTAGTGACCTCATTTTGACCCAAAGTTATAGTTAGCCATTTCCTTCCAAACTGAAAGAGAGTCTGGCACCAATCAGGGCCCTAACTCAAGATAGGGCTGATTGGAAGTCATGCAGATAACTCTGAGATGACTGAGAATTTGTTCCAGCTACCGCTTGCAGAGTGGTATTTTCTCTTGTGTGTACTTCAAAGACTGTTTCAGCATGCCACATAACTTTTCCAATCATTCTGGATAGCTTTGCTTTTCACATAGTTACGCAATAGGCAACTAAGAAAGCTAAGAAATGATTTGTCTGAATAGGTGATCCTAAGGCCAAAGCCCCATATATTGCATGAAACAGGGAGAAGCCCTTAGTCTTAGGAATTTTAGATTGAGAGGGACCATATTTGCAATACTGTCCACCAATGCTAGCACTGCTTGTGACAGTGTGCAAAAGTACTTTAAGGTGTCAGATGACACCTCTTGTTGGAGTCTGTTTTTGAAGTTTTTTTGTTAAGGATAGCCACTCTCAGGTCTGTAATTGAGGACCGGAGAGATTGAAGTGTTCTCCGACTGGTTTTTGAATGTTATAATTCTTGACGTCTGATTTGTGTCCATTCATTCTTTTACGTAGAGACTGTCCAGTTTGGCCAATGTACATGGCAGAGGGGCATTGCTGGCCCATGATGGCATATATCACATTGGTAGATGGGCAGGTGAACGAGCCTCTGATAGTGTGGCTGATGTGATTTGGCCCTATGATGGTATCCCCTGAATAGATATGTGGACAGAGTTGGCAACGGGCTTTGTTGAAAGGATAGGTTCCTGGGTTAGTGGTTCTGTTGTGTGGTGTGTGGTTGCTGGTGAGTATTTGCTTCAGATTGGGGGGCTGTCTGTAAGCAAGGACTGGCCTGTCTCCCAAGATCTGTGAGAGTGATGGGTCGTCCTTCAGGATAGGTTGTAGATCCTTGATGATGCGTTGGAGAGGTTTTAGTTGGGGGCTGAAGGTGATGGCTAGTGGCGTTCTGTTATTTTCTTTGTTGGGCCTGTCCTGTAGTAGGTGACTTCTGGGTACTCTTCTGGCTCTGTCAATCTGTTTCTTCACTTCAGCAGGTGGGTATTGTAGTTGTAGGAATGCATGATAGAGATCTTGTAGGTGTTTGTCTCTGTCTGAGGGGTTGGAGCAAATGCGGTTATATCGTAGCGCTTGGCTGTAGACAATGGATTGTGTGGTATGATCTGGATGAAAGCTAGAGGCATGTAGGTAGGAATAGCGGTCAGTAGGTTTCTGATATAGGGTGGTGTTTATGTGACCATCGTGTATTAGCACCATAGTGTCCAGGAAGTGGATCTTTTGTGTGGACTGGTCCAGGCTGAGGTTGATGGTGGGATGGAAATTGTTGAAATCATGGTGGAATTCCTCAAGGGCTTCTTTTCCATGGGTCCAGATGATGAAGATGTCATCAATGTAGCGCAAGTAGAGTAGGGGCATTAGGGGACGAGAGCTGAGGAAGCGTTGTTCTAAGTCAGCCATAAAAATGTTGGCATACTGTGGGGCCATGCGGGTACCCATCGCAGTGCCGCTGATTTGAAGGTATACATTGTCACCAAATGTGAAATAGTTATGGGTGAGGACAAAGTCACAAAGTTCAGCCACCAGGTTAGCCGTGACAGTATCGGGGATACTGTTCCTGACGGCTTGTAGTCTTAAGAAAAGTTACTCCAAATATTTGTACAAACCAAAACCTGGCAGAGTGGGTGTTCACAAAAAGTCAACGAAACAAATCTGAACATTATTTTATATAGCTGTTCTGCCCAATCAATTCCATGTTTGCAAACTTTGTTCTACAGAACTTGGCCAATGCTAATGGTAAGTTACTGATTTCCCAAACTTTCAGGTTTTCCATCCTTTACTTGGTATATCCTCATAAATGGATGTAATCAAGATCAAGGAACTCTGGCTCCTCAAACTTTAACAAAAATCAGGGCCATCAGTTTAGTCTCAAGTAAGTGAAGCTTCCCATTGTTTTTAAAATAAAAAAGGAAGACACAGAAGCCTGCACATAATCAGTACATTACAAAGAACAGATGTGAAATATTTATGGGTAAATGTTCATGCTGGCAAGGAAAAGACACTATAAAACAGCATGTACTGTACCCAGCAGATTGGCTTTTAAATGACTCATGCTTGTTGGTAATCACACAAGTAACAAAAATAAAATAGTTAATTTGACTTGGCCTAATACACTTTAGTTACTTTAAATTATTGCTAATTAAGCCATTTTCTTGTACTTTTCCTTTTGACATCTCAGTTGAAATGCCTTGATTGCAGAGTGCTTAATACAAAAAGCATATCATTAACTCTAGATAGTTACCTGCTACAGATTAGATTATTGGAGATACTTTTTTCCTGGAAAGATGCAATTTTTCCTCTGAAACAATGTTATCTCAATTAATTACTCTCCAGCACATGACTGCATACGCTATGTTAAAATTTTTGTTAATCATTTCTTCCAATTTTTCTATTGAGCTTCTCCCATATTTTCCACAAACTGTTTCAAATGTTATCCATGACCACAGAGGCCAGAAAATGTAATATGGAGGAGAGGAACTGCAGAAAGAGTATCAGGCTTCTGAAGGTACTTAGGCCTTGTCTACACAGGAAAGGTCTTCCCCCCCCCCCGTATGTTTAGTTTTTTCCGCCTAAATTGCTTTGTATCCACACACAAGTTCTTCTTTAATATTACCCTCTGATCCCACTGAGAGTTACCAAAAGAAACTACAGCATTTGCTCAAGAAACTCCCTGAAAAAGCACAAGAACAAATCCGCACAGACACACCCCTAGAACCCTGACCTGGGGTATTCTATCTGCTACCCAAGATCCATAAACTTGGAAATCCTTGACGGCCCATCATCTCAGGCATTGGCACCCTGACAGCAGGATTGTCTGGCTACATAGACTCCCTCCTCAGGCCCTACATTACCAGCACTCCCAGCTATCTTCGAGACACCACTGACTTCCTGAGGAAACTACAATCCATTGGTGATCTTCCTAAAAACACCATCCTAGCCACTATGGATTAGAAGCCCTCTACACCAACATACCACACAAAGATGGACTACAAGCCGTCAGGAACAGTATCCCCGATAATGTCACGGCTAACCTGGTGGCTGAACTTTGTGACTTTATCCTCACCCATAACTATTTCACATTTGGGGACAATGTATACCTTCAAATCAGCGGCACTGCGATGGGTACCCGCATGGCCCCACAGTATGCCAACATTTTTATGGCTGACTTAGAACAACGCTTCCTCAGCTCTCGTCTCCTAATGCCCCTACTCTACTTGCGCTACATTGATGACATCTTCATCATCTGGACCCATGGAAAAGAAGCCCTTGAGGAATTCCACCATGATTTCAACAATTTCCATCCCACCATCAACCTCAGCCTGGACCAGTCCACACAAAAGATCCACTTCCTGGACACTATGGTGCTAATACACGATGGTCACATAAACACCACCCTATATCAGAAACCTACTGACCGCTATTCCTACCTACATGCCTCTAGCTTTCATCCAGATCATACCACACAATCCATTGTCTACAGCCAAGCTCTACAATATAACCGCATTTGCTCCAACCCCTCAGACAGAGACAAACACGGACAAGGTCTCTATCATGCATTCTTAAAAATACAATACCCACCTGCTGAAGTGAAGAAACAGATTGACAGAGCCAGAAGAGTACCCAGAAGTCACCTACAACAGGACAGGCCCAACAAAGAAAATAACAGAACGCCACTTGCCATCACCTTCAGCCCCAACTAAAACCTCTCCAACGCATCATCAAGGATCTACAACCTATTCTGAAGGACGACCCATCACTCTCACAGATCTTGGGAGACAGGCCAGTCCTTGCTTACAGACAGTCCCCCAATCTGAAACAAATACTCACCAGCAACCACACACCACATAACAGAACCACTAACCCAGGAACCTATCCTTGCAACAAAGCCCGTTGCCAACTCTGTCCACATATCTATTCAGGGAATACCATCATAGGGCCTAATCACATCAGCCACACTATCAGAGGCTCGTTCACCTGTGCATCTACCAATGTAATATATACCATCATGTGCCAGCAATGCCCCTCTGCCATCTACATTGGTCAAACTGGACAGTCTCTACGTAAAAGAATAAATGGACACAAATCAGACGTCAAGAATTATAACATTCAAAAACCAGTTGGAGAACACTTCAATCTCTCCGGTCACTCGATTACAGACCTGAGGGTGGCTATCCTTCAACAAAAGAACTTCAAAAACAGACTCCAACAAGAGACTGCTGAATTGGAATTCATTTGCAAACTGGATACAATTAACTTAGGCTTGAATAGAGACTGGGAATGGATGAGTCATTACACAAAGTAAAACTATTTCCCCATGTTATTTCTCCTCCCCACCCCGTACCGTTCCTCAGATGTTCTTGTTAACTGCTGGAAATAGCCTACCTTGCTTGTCACCATGAAAGGTTTTCCTCCTCCCCCCCCCCGCTGCTGGTGATGGCTCATCTTAAGTGATCATTCTCCTTACAGTGTGTATGATAAAACCCATTGTTTCATGTTCTCTGTGTGTGTATATAAATCTCCCCTCTGTATTTTCCACTGAATGCATCCGATGAAGTGAGCTGTAGTTCACGAAAGCTTATGCTCAAATAAATTTGTTAGTCTCTAAGATGCCACAAGTACTCCTTTTCTTTTTAATCTTATTGTCCTATTAAGATTAATCCGTTTTGGAAGTGACATAACTATTTAGGAATGAGTCATACCACTATGAAGTTTGTGTGAACAGAGCCCCCTTTCTAAGTAATACATCACTTTAGCTGGTTCACCAACTGCTATCCCACACTATTTCTTCACATCTGGATTGGCTTCACAGGTTACTTGTACACTTTCACTGCTCTAGGGTCATCTTGATTAGATCCACCCACACTCCTCTTTAAAGCCTGGAACACATCCAAGGGCATATATATGTGTTTGAGACTCAGCTCACGGCATGTTCACAGGCCCAAGTCCATTATAGACACCATGCTCCACACTTCTATGTAGTCCTCTCAGGAAGTCCTGGACTTTGTGCTCTCTGGGGCAAGATGCACATTGAGTCTCATCTTTCTAGTCAACACAGGAATGCCAAAATCTACAAGCAGCTAGTGATGCTCCTTAGTTTGATGTAGCACTAGGTGCTCAGCATAGGCCCAGACTGCTTGCACATAAAACTCTAGAGCCTCTAGAGCCTTAACTCTAGCCACTCAGCATAAAGAACTTTTACAGCTCTGCCTGCTGCATCTCTTACTTGTAATGAAACACAGACCACCTATATGCTTTAAGATTTATTTTAACAAATACTGCAATTAGTCCCCTTACTTTACCCTCTTCCCTCCTATGCAAAAAAAAAAAAAACAAAAAAACCACAAAATAGCTGAACTGATTTCAATGAGCATTTTTTGAAAATAAAAAGTGCAAAAAGAAGCTCTCCCTGCATTTCAGATGATGGTATTGTTGCCCCTTTTTGACCTGAGTGGTTAGTCAAAGTTTGGGATCTTGTGGGAGTTCTAGTTAGGAATAGAAATTAGTGGTTGTCAGGTATGTCTTGGATGGTACTTTGTTTATTTAGAAAGAATGTGCAAAGTCCTGTGTCTCTGAACACAGAAGGAATGAAGCCGCAAACAACCTCTTTTGCTCACAGCAACAAGGGCACTCTTCTCCGCCTGCATTTTGGACCCAAAAGCCTTTCCCCAGGTTTCTTCCAGGGCCAGCCATACACTTTTAGCTGATCCTTCAGGCTGCATCTTTCACTCCATCTGTTCTTGCCTGGCCTCAGTTTCTGTGAGCTGTCTCTTAATACAGACACTCACGTCTACCCAAAAGAAAACTCGGCCAAAAGGGTTCTGGGCACACATCTTTTTGTCTTCTATGGGACTTATGCTTACAGTTATGCTAAAGGGAGAGTTCACACCTACCAGTCTCAATGGGATTTTAACTCAACCTAACAAGATTTCACCCAGCTCATAGCAGTAGCAGTGTCAGAGTGAAACTCCAACCACCTCTTAGCATCAGGAAGGAATTCTGCTTTCCCCTCTTATTCCCCCCTCACACACACACTTGAGGTGGAAGGAGTGATGCAGTCATGGTTCTAATCACTGCCAGCCTCCTTACAGGTGGAAAATGCCATATCACTTTGCCTTTCAGCTTATGCTCCATCCAAGAAAGGGGATAGAACTTGTCAAAAGTTTCCAATTGAAATGTGTGTGAAAACAAAAAAAAAAGCGTTTTTTCCTAAATGAAAGTTTTCTGCAAATATTTGATTGTTTGAAAGTTGTTTTTTAAATGAGTAACCAAGAACAAAAACAAAAAGCCAACAAAAGTCAGCAGAGGAAGGGACCATCAGGGAATAAGTTAAGCCTTGAATTCAGCTCTTGCATTGAGCAAACAAAGAGTGAGGCCCAGATTCCTTCCTCCTGTTCTGGCTACAGTCTGGCTCTGACTGGCCAGCTGAGAATTCCCCTGGCACAGCAGTGCCCTCAGCAGGTGTAAAGTTGTGTATCAGAGTTCTAGTCCAGCTGCCTCCCCTTTTCAGACAAAGGAAGAAGGTGGATATAGGAGGGGAGGAAAGGTTGGGGACAGGAAAGGATTTAAAACTGATGTGTAGTCCATAGAGATCATAACCAGTTGGTATAAATTGAAGGAGACGTTAAAATGCTCTAATTTAGACCAGCCTACTCTAATTTACACCAACATGCAAAGGCCAGAGTGAATGCACCATGAAATTAAGGCTTAACTTACTCCCTGATGGGCTCTTTCAAATGAACAATCATGAGGGAGGGTGAGTGGCTCAATAGTTTGTGAATATTTGAGCTACAAGGAAATGAGAAGGGGGAAACTTAGCATCCTTCCTTGAAAAACAGCTGAGTTTCACTTTAGCACATCCAAGAATTCCTGTAGGAGTTGTCTGAGTACAAACTAGTTTATATTTAATCACTAATCACATTCATAAAGTAACTGAAAGTATGATCCTCGTTGCCAAGTGTGTAGTAAGATCATTGTCTAACTCATTGAATTACTTCAGTGCTAAGGAGCTGTGGATTTCTGAGCTCCTGTTGGCAAGCAGCCTTTCACCCTGTACATAATATATTAACTACTTCATTCTAGTCTATATCCACATATTTGGACATGAAAGTGAAAGCTCTTTTTCTTGAGCATCAGGGTATGTAAAATTGATCCCTTCATTGTTTGCTAAAAGGCACAGGTGTGGCCATTATGAATTCTTTTTTAAAGTGAAGGAGATAAATGCACACAGATTGTTGGGAGACTGGCAGAGATATAACTATTATGTGTATAGGTTTTTATCCGCTTATTCATAGACTTAAAGGCAAGAAAGAACCATTATGATCATTCAGTCTGACCTCCTGCATAACACAGGCCACAGAATTTCATTCAATTATTTCTGCATCAAACTCATAACTAGCTTCTAGTTAAAACTAGAGTATATATTTTGGAAAGACATCCCATCTGATCTAAAAAACAAAAAAAACCCCACTTGTCCAGTGATGGAGAATTCACCACATTCTTTGTAAGTTGTACTAATGATGAATTTCTAGTTTGAATTTGCCTACCCTTGACTTCTAGCCATGGGATTGTTTTATGGCTTTGTCTAATATCTTCTGTCTGTGTTGTTACTTGTCTATTGTGATTAGACTTCTTAACCTTCTCTTTTGAAGAGTTAATAGATTGATTTCTTAAGACTCTTTGCAAAGCAAAAAAGTTCTCGACCTTAAATCATTTTAGTCGCTCTTTTCATGTATCCTCTCCATTTTTTGAATATCCTCCTCAAAATGCAGATACTAGAACTGGACACACTATCCCAGTAGCTGTTTCACAAGTGCCATGTACAGAACTCTCATTTTCTCCCTACTCTTGCTTGATGTTACCTTCTTAATATTATTGTGCATCTCCAGCCAAGACTGCTATCTGGAATACTTGGCTCAGTATAAGCCAAATCAGCTTGGAGAAAGAATTTAATCAGAGAAATAAGTGCTAATTGGGAATTGTTTAAGAATATTTTATTAGATGCCCCAAAAGCCACAACCAAGGAAGGAGGATGCACTGGTTAAAAAAACTGATCTGGTTTAGAGGGGAAGTGAAAGCAGCTATAAGATATATATAACAAATGGAAGAAAGAGGGAGTTGATAGTAATGAGTATAAATCAAAAGCTAAGGATTTTAGAAAACTGATAAGAGAAGCAGCTAAGGGAAACAAGGAGAAACCTATGACCAGCAGAGTAAACAATGAATTGGAGTTTAAAAACAAAAAGAATCTTACCAATCAGATCAGTCCATTGCTAGATAGACGGGTAGAATGCAGAAAAGGCAGACATGGTCAATAAATATTCTGTCGTGTATTTTGGGGGAAGGGAGGAACAGATAAAGTAGTCATATAATATGATAATACTCTTTCCATTCCACTAGTATCTCAGCAGGATGTTAGACAGCAGCTAATGAAGTTAGGTGTTTTAAAATCAGCAGGTCCAAATAAATTGCATCCAAGAGTTTCACAGGAGGTGGCTGAAGAGCTTGCTGGACTGTTAAATGTTGATAAGTCTTGGAACACTGTGCACGTTTCAGAAGACTGGAAGAAAGCTAATATGCGTACATTTAAAAATGGGTAAACAGGATGACCTGGATAGTTATAGGCTTGTCAGTTTGTCATCAATCCTGTGCAATATAATGGAGCAGCTGATATGGGACTAGATTAATAAGGAGGGTAATATAAAATAAATGCAGTTGTAAACATACAGCTAAGGGTAGCATAAAATCCCTCCTGAGCAGCTGTACTGAATCCTTACCTGTAAGGGGTTAAGAATTTCAAATAACCTGGTTGGCACCTGACCAAAAGGACCAATAAGGAAAGATATTTTCAGATCTGGGGAGGGGAGGTTTTGTTTGTTCCCTCTCTGGAGAGGGGGAGGAAAGAGAGACCAGGCAGGAAAAACCATCTCCTGAAAACATACCTAAAGTGAGCATCTAAGATTACAAAAATTGTAGGTAAGGGCAAGGAAATATGTTAGATTATCTTTTGTTTTAGCTTGTCAATCTTCCCTATGCTAAGAGGGAATTTTATTCCTGTTTTTTTTGTAACTTTGAAGCTGAGCCTAGAGGGGAATCCTCTGTGTTTACTTTACCTTGTAAAGTTACCTTCCATCCTGATTTTGCAGGTGTGATTTTTTTCCTTTAAGAACGTGTTGTTTTTTATGACCCTGAAAATCAGAGGGGTTTGGTCTGTGCTCACATTGTAACCAATTGGTTAATATATTATTCTCAAGCCTCCCCAGGAAAGGGGGTCAAGGGGCTTGGGAGAATATTTTGGGGAAATAGGGACTTCAAGTGGCCCTTTTCCTGAATTTTTGTCTAAATCACTTGGTGGTGGCAGCAATACTGTCCAAGGACAAGGAAAGGATTTGTGCCTTGGGGTACTTTTAATCAAAACTGGTAGAAATAAGCTTAGGGGGTCTTTCATGCAGGTCCCCACATCTGTATCACAGAGTTCAGAATGGGGAGGGAATCCTGACAAATGCCAATCAACATAGGTTCAGGGAAAATAGATCTTGCCAAACTAACCATTTTTTTAAAAATGTGAGTACAAGTTTGGTTGATAAAAAGATAATAGCGTTGATGTAATGTTCTTAGACTTCTGTATACTGGTTGACTTGGTAACGTCATTGTGATTAAAAATGAGAATATGAAACAAGCATGCCACACATTAAATGGATTAAAATGTAATCTTAAAATGCGGAAATTGTCATAATTGAATGGCATGTGTTTCTAATGGGGTCCCGCAGGGATTGTTCTTGGTCCTATGCTATTTAACATTTTTTTTATTAATGACCTAGAAGAAAACATAGAATCTTCACTGATAAAGTTTGCACATGCCAAAGATTAGGGTTAAAAATTAAATGGGCAAGTTACTGATACAGAGCAATCTGGATTGCTTGTTAGGAGGATTGTAAACAAAATTGTTTTACTAGGGCTAAATGTAAATGTATTCACCCAGGAACAAAGAACATAGGCCATACTTCTACAATGAGGGACTATCCTAGTAAGCAGTGACTCAAAAATATCTGGGGGTCGTGGTGAAGAATCTGAACCTGTGTTCTCAGTGAAATGGTCTGGCCAAAAGAGCTAATACTATCCTTGGATGCATAAACAGGGAAATCTTTAGTAGGTATAGAAAGGTTATTTTACCTCCACTTGGCACTGTTGTGACTGCTGCTGGAATGATTTCTCCAGTTCTGGTGTCCACCATTGAAAAAGAATGTTGAAAAACTGGAGAGGGCTCAGCAAATAGCCATGAGAATGATTAAAGGATTAGAAAACATGACATAGTGACAGGCTCAAGGAGTTCCATCTTATTTAGATTAACAAAGGGAGGTTACGGGGTAACTTGATCACAGCCTAAGTACCTACATATTTGATAATGGGCTCTTCAATCTACCAGATAAAGGTATAATGTGATTCAAGGCTGGAAGTTGAAGCTAAACAAATTCAGACTGGAAATAAGGCATACATTTTTAACAGTGATAATAATTAACCAATAGAACAATTTATCAAAAATTCTCCATCACTGAAATTTTAAATTAAGATTGTTTTAGAAAAACAGCCATATATACTATAGGATTTGTTTGGAGAAGTTCTATGTCTTGTGTTATATAGGATGTCAGGCTACATGATCATATTGGTCCCATATGGCCTTGGAATCTATGAAACACCATTAGAAATATAAAGTAGTTTCATCGAACATAACCTCTGACTCCCTTCATTAGAGTTACTCTGGCAATAATCAGGTAAATCCAGATTACTTTAACTGTTTTAAATGAGGTTATTTCCTGGTAGGGTAAATATAAAGACATTTTACTACTGACATTTTTATTTATCTTTCTTTGTCTCCAGATCCAAAGAATTGTTATACACCTTTCCCTGCTGAGGAAATTACTTAGATAAAAAGAAGTTTGATTTTAGTATCAAGATACTGTTTGCAGGATAGGAAGCATTTGAAGAATTTCAGGACTTCAGTCTATCGCTATTTGAACATTGCTTTAAATTCCAAGTTGTTCCTGGACACTTTATGTGATGGTAGCACCTGGGTTATTTGAAGCCTGTATCTTCCTCTATTAGTAAAAATGTAGTCAATTCTGGCATAAAAAATAATTACTGTTACAAGACACTTTCCCGCAAAGATAGGCCCTTTTTTTCTTTATTAAAATGACTGATGCATTTTTATGGTCTTACAGACAACATAAAATTGCATAAGAACTATAGGAAAAAGAACATTAAAGTTACACAGAGCAGATGCTGCATTGCAGGACCAGAGAGCAAGGGAAACCAGTAAAACTGAAAAAGGGTATGATGGTGAGGGGGTGAGGGGGGACTACCACTCTGCATATGAAATTCAGTGATATTAATCTCCACTGGTTTCATGAGGAAAAAAAAGTTTTAAACCCTTATAAAATAAGTGCATTTATTTTTCTACACAGGCAGAAGAGTTACTTGCCCAACAGCATTTGTGATTCTTTGAGATGTTGTAGGTCAGTCTGGATCCTACTATAGATGCATATGCACATGAGACTGAACATCTTTGAGTAGCAGCATCCATCCACCAGTAGTTGCAAATGCCCTGTGTTTACTCATGCTCCTCTGGGAGGGCATTAAGGGCAGAGCGCTTGTAACCCTTCCCTTGCAATCTGAAACCTGTGAAATGAAGCTTCAAAAGAGCAGGGTCAGAGGGTGGACTGTGGATCCCACACTGACCACATCTCAAAGAACCATAGTTACTGTAGTGTACATAACCATCTTTTCCTTCGAGTATGTATCGGTGTGTAGTGACTGTAGGTGACTGTCCAGCAGTATCCTGTCAGCTGAATCAGTCAAACAATTGAACTACTGGTCTCCTGGACTGGGTATCTGCCACAGAAGCCATGTCAAGGTCACGATCTTTCACAAGTCAGTGGGATACTCCATGTTGCAGCCTTGAAGTGCTCAGAATGTTTCTGAAGTGGGAAATAAATGCAGCCTGTATGGTCGTGGAGCATGGATTGATATTTGAAGGGAGAGGCTTGCTGGCACAATAAGTGTAAATGCATCACATAATCCACTTGGAAATTCTGTGGTGGAATACTTTGGCTTTTGGACAGGCCACAGTGATCACAAAGGGGGCAGGGAGACAACCACAACAGCTTAGTCCTAACATAATACAGTGAAACTGATTTTCAGGGTGTGCAATTTCTTCTCTGAGCATCTTCAGGAAAAACATTGACAAGGTAACTGACTGATTTAGAAGAATGTTTAAGAACACCCCAGGGTTGAGCATGGGGTGCAGCCTGTGAGATACTGTGTAAGGGAACCCAGCCATGAGAGCCTCAAATTCACTGATTCTCCAAGCCAAGATGATGGCCATCAGAAAGACCATTTTGATGTTAAGGTGGTGCATGGAGCACTCTCAATGATTCAAAGGGAGACTCCATGGAGCTTTAGGAGGACAGCACTGAGGTCTCATGAATGACCCAGATCCTTACCCAGAGAAGTGTGAAGGATGCCTTTAGGGAACTTTGATACCATTAGTTGTGAGAAGACTAGGTATTGGAACTGGAACATGACATATTGTTGCTAAGTGGCTTTTGAGAAAATTGAATGCCAGTCTTGCCTACGTCAGGAGCAGCATATAAGACAGGATCTTTGGTATCTGCAATGCACCTAGGTCCAAACCATTCTCAGCTGCCCATGTGGAAAATCTTTTCCACTTTGAGGAGCAAGTCTTTCTCGTGAAGAATTTTCTTTGTTAGTATTGCTCAAACAGCCAACATCCAAGCTGCAGTGTACAAGGGTGAGGTGCAAGATCTGAACTTGATTCTGGGATATTATGTCTTAGCAGGCCAAGAGATGCACGGGAGTTCACATAGACTTCTGTAACAGGTCTGATAGACAAAATTGTTTCAACCAGCAGGGGACTATCAGAGTGACTGTCCCCTTGTTCATCTTGACCTTGGATGCTATCTGGGGAGTCTGTGGGACGGTATACAGAAGTCCTTGACAACACTGAAGAAAGGCATCTGGCAACAAGCCTCGTCTCACACCTCCACTGAAACATGCATTTGTGCATTTGGCATAGTCCTTTGTGACAAACACGCCTACCATGGGTGATGCAAGCTGAAGTCTATGATAGACTCCTTCAGCCACCACTTGTGGATTGTCACTGCATGCCTGCTTAAGAAGTCTGATTGTTGCTAACCCTTGGGAGGCAGAAAGCCAGCAGATTATCCTGTGTTGATGGCACTACTTCCAGAACCTGAAGATTTCCTGGCAGAGCAGGGATGATCAAGAGTCTCCTGGTTTGTTTACATACTATATCACCCATATATTGCATGTTAGGATTTGCACTGTGGATTTCCACTGAATGGGTAGGAATGCTAAGCAGACTACTCTGGTGATGCTCAGCTTCAGGACATTCCTGTGCAACCTTAGGTCATTCTGAGACTATATCCACTGTATATGGAGGTGGGCTTCCTGGGCCACCACAAAGTGTCACAATTGGGAAGGGAACACAGCACAGGACACCTTTCTGTACATTCATTGTGTCCAAGTTAACTCTTGTAGGATTTGGGGTGGGATTGCAAGCTTTTTGTCCATGCATTTCTGAACACCAATTTCTGTCTCTGTAAATGTGCAACCACTATTGGCAGGCATTTTGTAAATACTTTTGCCACTTGCTGTGGTGAGTCCAAAGGGCAGAACTCTGTATTGGTAATGGCTGTATTCTACTGCGATACTGAGGTACTTCCTGTGTGCTGGATGGATTGTGATATGGACATATGCATGCTGGATGTAAAGAGCTACAACCCAGTTTTGAGCTTGGAGAGATGGACGATAGAGACAGGCATTATCAGCCTGAACCTGAGATGGACATATGATTTGTTGAGTCTCTGCAGGTCTAGGATAGGATGAAGACCCCTTTCTTCAGAACAAGTAAAATACGAGGAGTAGAAGCCTCTTCCCATGAATTCCTTGGAACATCCTCTATGGCTCCTAGACTAAGCAATGAGGCAGCTTCCAATTCCAATAGGTTCTTATGAGAAAGGACTCTGAAGAGGGATGAAGAAGAGAAGTAAGTAGAGGTAAAGAGGGGAACTGGATGGGGCAGCCATGATCAACAACCCCTGACACCTATCTGTAAGATGTTATGACAGACTATGCCCGGTGGAACGAGGCAAGGTGACTTCTGAAGCTAACTATCATTTGACTGGATATGACATGGTTTCTGATGTTATTTCCATCTCTGTCATCAGAGTTTTGGTGATCAAAACAAGAAGAGATCAGAATGATTTTAAGTTATCAAGTGCTCATACCAGTACTAAGAATACTGCCTCATTAGGGAAAGAAGAGGTCTTCAATTGGTGATGCAGGGCATAAGTGTTGTTCTGCACCCAGATCTGGTTCATCTTGATACTCTGGTGTAGCTGGTAAGACTAGAGACACAGAGGGGGAGACTGTTCTCTTCCCTGAGAGCAATGTAGATGGGGGTTTCCTGATGTCAGACTCTGGACCCCAGTAACCCTGACTGGGCCATAAGGGTATACGTACAAGTACAGTTGGCTCATTGGTACTGGACTGAATACCCAGTCTTGACAAGCCCGTGGTGGCTATACCCTCTGAGAGAATCTGGTAGGCCTCTCCTCAATCTGAGAGCAGAGGGTTCTCTGCTTGAAGACAGGTATAAAGTATGCCCCAGTAACAATAGAGGAGTAGACATTGGCTAGGGGTTGTGGTGATGTCAATGGCACTCTAGGTTCTGGATTCCGTTCTGAACTAGCAGATGATTCAGCACCGGTGATTGTTCCGGTTCTCTCCTAAGCTCATCTTGCATAGTCAGCATCAGTGCCAAAGGAGTGGTCCTTGAGCTGGGAATTCGTGCCGATGGAGCATTGTGCACTATAGGCTGCTCCTTCTCCCAAGTCCTTGATGCTGTGTAGCGCCCGGGGATTTCTCTCCAGAGGCTGTATGTTGCCTGTCCTAATGAGGGGACTGGGAGCTCCACCTGGAATCTCTACTTCTATTCTCAGGACGACCCCAGCCAATGCTGGACATTGATGTCATATGAGTCTGTTTTGTCAACCTTAATGTAGATCAGCAGTTTTAAAACTTTTTTCTGGTGACGCAGATGAAGAAAATTGTTGATGACCATGACTCAATAGAGCTGGGGATGAGGAGTTTGAGGTGTGGTAGAGGCTCAGAGCTGGAGCAGAGGCTTGGGGTGCAGGGTGAGTGCTGTGAGGTGATGCTGGTAATGAAGGGTTCAGTGCATGGGAAGGGGCTCAGGCAGGGAGCTGGGGTGCAGGAGGGGGTCAGGGCTCTGGACTGGGGGTGCAGGCTCTGGGGTGGGGCCAGGGATGAGGAGTTTGGGATGCAGGAGGGGGCTCTGGATCTGGGGGGGGGCTCAGGGTGCTTTGCCAATGGCAGTGTGGTGCCAGTGCTCAGGGCAGGGGCAGTGCACAGAGCCCCATGGCCCCCCGCCTAGGAGCCAGACCTGCTGTCAGGGGACAGTGCAGTGTTGGAACAGGTAGGGACTAGCCAGCCTTAGCCAGGCAGCACCACTGACAAGACTTTTAATGGTTCAGTTGGCAGTGCTGACCAGAGCCACCATGACCCAGTGCCTGATATGTTGCAATCCAGTACTGGATCGCGACCTACAGTTTGCAAATCACTGATTTAGATGACAGATTCAGTGCCAGGGGCCGCAGTGCCAATTCATTTCTATGCTGATCTTGGATTGCAGCCTGCCTGCTGTACAAAGCACTGAATGACATTGCTGGTCACTAGCAGGATCTTGGACCTTGTCTCCTCAGGATCTGATATGAGCTTCACAGATTGTTCCAGTAGGTGGAGCATGAAGCTTTGCATCTTACACATCCTAGCAAGAAAATTACAGACACTCCTCACAGCTGCCAATATGTGCAATTCCCCTAAACAGAAAAGGTATTCATACATTAATGCTACATCCATTTTTAAGAGGATTAGTCCACTGTAGGATGGATAGGGCTTGAAATCTGCAGGGTCTTCCTTGTTAAGAAGTCCTGTACTGAGAGGTCTGTAGAAAGGCATATATGGGGGAACTCTAGACATCAATACTCTGTCAAGGTTCATGGATATGATCGCAGCAGAAGATGAAGGTAAAAGAACCCTGAAAAAGGTTTGCCAAAGATTTACCTGTGGTTTGGATGATGCCACAGACGCTAAGAGGGAACTGAGGGAGGGTCATGAGCACTCCACCCTTTATGCCCTTGAAAAAGAGAGCACAGCGAGGCACAAGACACATGCCTGGCTCCAACAGTCACTGATGCTCAAAAATTTCCAGTCTCACTCCCATGAGGCACATGCATGTAGTGGGATCCACAGTGACACACATTTGAAGAAAAATATTAATTCCTGGCATCATGGAAACCTTTGGCCTAGATCCTCAGCTGGTATAAATCAGCACAGCTCCTCTGAAATCAGAGCTATATCAATTCACACCAGCCAACGCCCTTAACCGGCAGGGTGAATAATGTTCCAGCAAAGCTATTTCCTTTGGATACCTGACCCCCAGCACCCACCAAGATCCTTCTACCCATTGACTTGATTTGCCCTTGCTACAAAATCTAGGGTGACCAGCTGTCCAGATTTTATAGGGACAGTCCTGATTTTTTGGAGCTTTTTCTTACATAGACACCTATTACCCCCCACCCCGTCCCAATTTTTAACACTTGCTATCTGGTCACCCTAACAAAATCCCCTGACCATCCAGAAGTTTCCCTGGCAGAAATTTTCAAAAGCAGCTAGTGATTTTGGATGCCAGACTAGACACCTCAAAGGTACCTGATTTTTTCAAAGTGCTGAGGACACATTTTGAAAATCAGAATGTCTGAAGTCTCTGTTTAGGCATCCAAATACTGAGGCACTCAAAAAAAATTTGCTGTTTTTGAAACTCTTGTCCATAATTGCAGGCCTACTAAAAATCCCCAACATCACCCTGTGCTCCTTAACAGGTATACAGCTGTGGCAGGTGCTTGCCAGACAAATTTTGAGCTCCAAAGGGCAAGCTTCCCCCCCCACCCCAAAACATACTTCTTCCCTGCAGCTTTCTGACTGGCCCACTACCCCTCATGCACATCCTGATCTCATCCCTACAAACATCAGTGAGCCACAGTGCTCTGCCTCCTGTTGATGTGCTAAAAATTTCCGCTAATTTAATTGACAGTTGGAGAGAACCTTACAAGTTGTGCCATCTGACCTTATTACACTTCTCACTATATAGTTGTTAGCTCTGCACACATACAGTATAGCCTGCCTCAGCTGTTCTCACTTTGGGCTAGATCAGGCTACTTGCATGTGGACCATAGAAAGGTGGCAGTGTAGGTGCATTGCCAAAGTAGTTCCCTGATTGTGCAGGAAGGAGGGAAAATAATTTGCAATACCTTTTTAGAGAGTGCAGTATAATAAGCCTGCTTAACTGAGGACTTTGAAATCATTAATTTGCTCCTTTTTGCATCTTACTTTATGTACAATGGAAAATTCAAACTCCTTGTCATAAAATGTTTGTTATACAAGCCTTAATTATTAATGTTAAGATTTTGATTATTAAGAAGCCCATGTAACCATCACTTTAAATAGCTTACTGATTTTTGAACAGTAGTATATAATCTATTAAATTTGAACTTCCACTAAATCCCACTAGAAGGCCTAAATTTAAAGTATAAAGATTCAGACTAACCATCATGGTTTGACAAGCAAAAAAAGAAACATATGTACTGTGATCCACTGAGAGGTAACATTAGATTAAGGCTAGCTTAAAAAAAAAGTTCTACATTAATAAAGATTTCAGAGCCCATTGATTAAGGTTAAAAATGAACCCTCTAATGTCTATTTGCTGAACAAATATTTTATCTAGTTTAAATATTGGATTTTATAAATCTTGAAGATTTAGAAATTGTTTATCAATCACCAATTTGTTCTTGCCTGATTAGAAGTGAATTAGGATTGTGATGTCAGAATGTATACATGGATAGAGTGAAATACAAGACTTTTTCATGCAAAATATTTTCCAGGAATAAATGTGCTTTAAAATAAAACTCCTATGCATTATGATTTACCCTATTATTTTCAGTCATGTTATACTTTGACCAGCAGTTTTCCAATATGTTCGTCCAGTCTTGTTAGAAGAAAACTTTACGATTGGCAAAAAGTATGTTCATTACCAAAATATTTCAAGTAACAAAATGGAACCACACTCAATTAGGAGGTTATGGCATATATACACAAATAGCTATTCATCTTTGAAAAGTTGCTAAGCAATAATGTCCTGCCCCCAGGCTCACTGATCAGCCATGGACTGTGTATTTTTGTAACTTAATATTTTTGCTAGAAATTAGTCTCCTCGTGGGTGGTAAGCTGAAAGCCAAAACTGTATCTGGGTTTAAAAAAAAAGTTAAATAATCTCATGGAGGATAAGTCCATCAGCGACTATTAGACAAGATGGTCGGGGATTCAACCACATCTGATTGCCAGATGCTAGGACTGGATGACTTGATAATTGCTCTGTTCTGTTCATTCCCTTTGAAGCATCTGGCATTGGCCACTGTTGGAAGACAGGATACTGGGCTAGATGGATCATTGGTCTGACCTAGCATGGCCATTCTTAATGTTATGTTACAAGTCATCTGAACTGGTCTCACACATTTTCATGCTTACAAAACTTGAATTTTTCCACTCAACAAAAAAAAATTGTAATTTGCCTCTGACATTACTCTAAGCACAGTAACTGGATACTATACAGATTTGATGGCAAAAAGAGACAAAACGGGGGGTGGGAGTAGGGAAGTCGGCAGCTAGCATCTCCTTCTTGCACTATCTGGGAGCAAGGAACAAGGGAATTATAGCTATAGACATGCTACTCTGCACCTTATAAAGAGAAACTTCATTGGGTAATCATTGGCTGGGGCTGCCTCCTCCTTTCTTCTGTTAACTGGCCAGGCAAAATCCTGTGTTGGTGGGATTGTATCCTGCACCTTAAAAAAAAAGTCTAGAAACTACTCTTCAGCATACTCTTCCAAGGATCATGGGAGACATTCTGCAAGGCTCAGCACTATGCCTATTGAATGTCTCTGGCCTCTCACACTGGTGCAGTGCACTTTTAAATATAATTTAGTATAGCTGTGGCTTTAAGAGACATCACCTAGCTAATAGTTTCTGAAAACTTGGACACCACCTGGATGAATGCCTGAATTTCTAGCAGGTTTAAATGATCTGGCTTCCACATTCAATGGTGCTACTACATTAGAACAGCTCAGAGATCAAATTGTGTATGTAATTAATATAATAACAAGCTACACCATGAGTTACTCAGTGTAGCCTACAGGAAAAAGTTGTCTCATGCAAGAACTCCAGACATTAAAAATATGAAATCATTGCACGCAGCATGAAAATCTTGAACTACCCTCAGCCACTCCAAACAATCCCAATAGAAACATGAAGGGTTACATCCACGAGAAACCACAGGTTGTTGTACATAAAATTATGGGATACCAGGCGACAATAGAATAAAATAAGCTGTCTTTTTTATTTGAAAACTGCTTATTCACTGCAGAGAGACAAGCTTACAAAATGCTAGTATTGTGTTTGTTCACAGTGGGGAATTTATTAGAGCATACAAGAACCAAGGATCCTCAAACAATGTGAAAGCCAACAGAATCATCATCCACACATGGGTCTCAACTGCCACAAAACTAGGCAAGCTAATAAGACAGATGAAGGACTGCTTTCCTGTAGTCCTACTTGTTACTGCAAACCTGAAAGAGGACCTGCAGAAACAAAGAAAAAAATTGATAGCAGACATTATGAAATGATTCAGTGCATGGTTATGCAGAACTGGAGCTTGTAATGCTGAATTTTCAAAGGTACAGAAGTCACAGAGCTAACATGACCTGGAGCAGCAATGTCTGTTATTGTTGTATTGAGAAAACCTAACTCCAATCCAGGAACAGAAAGCATGACTGGTAAATGCTGAAGAATTGCCAGCAAAGTAAAGTCTAAGAGTCAGGTGACAGTACTTTTGGCATCAAAAGGCAAGAGATTTGTTTTGGACTGAAGTTAAATTTAGTTTAGCTGAGTAATAACTAGGTCAGCAAATCAGTCATGGAATAGCGTACTATATTTGAGACCAATCCTGGATGGTGTCAAGTGCCCACACATTCTTTTTGAAGGTTAAGGCCTCATGCTTCTGTATGCATATTGCAACTGGCTTTGGTAAAGAGAAAAGTTTCCCAAATTATGCTCCATGGACCACTGGTAGTGCATGAAACCTTTGCTGGTGCACCATGAATACCCGACTTGCTACAATATGCTGAATTCATGGTTTCCAGATGCTAAATTGCTATTTACTTCAGAACATTTCTCCAACATTTTTCCAGATTATTTTGAATTTTAATCCTATCCTCAAAAGCACTTGCAACCCCGCCCAGCTTGGTAAACGTCCATAAACTTTATAAGTGTACTCTATGCCATTATTTAAATCATTGATGAAGATACTGAGCAGAACCAGACCCAGAACTGATCCATTTGGGACCCCACTCATTATGCCCTTCCAGCATGACTGTGTAACCACTCTCTGGGAATGGTTTTGCACCAACCAGTTTTGCACCCACTTTATAGTAGCTCCATCTAGGTTGCATTTCCCTAGTTTGTTTATGAAAAAGTCATGCAAGACAGTAGCAAAAGCTTTACTAAAGTCAAGATATATCATGTCTACTTCTTCCTCCCTACCCACAGGGCTTGTTACCCTGTCAAACAAAGCTATCAGGTTGGTTTGACATGATTTTTTCTTGACAAATCCATGCTGTTCCTTATCACCTTATCTTCTAGATGTTTGCAACTTGATTGCTTAATTTGCTCCATTATCTTTCCGAATACAGAAGATAAGTTGACCGGTCTAATTCCCTGGGTTGTCCTTATTTCCCTTTATAGATGGGCACTATATTTGCCCTTTTCCAGTCTTCTGGAATCTCTCCCATCTTCCATGACTTTTCAAAGATAATTGCTAAAATGAAAGCTTATGCTCTAATAAATTTGTTAGTCTCTAAGGTGCCACAAATACTCCTGTTATTTTGTGGATACAGACTAACAAGGCTGCTAACTCTGAAACCTGCTAATGGCTCACATCTCTTCAGTCAGCTCCTTGAGAATTCTAGGATGCATTTCATCATGCCCTGGTGATTTGAAGTCATCTAATTTATCTAAACAACTTTTAAACTTGTTCTTTCCCTATTTTAGCCTATTCTTATTGTACCTCATTTTCACTGGCATTCACTATGTTAAAAATCCAAACACCACCAACCTTCTTGCTGAAAACCGAAATAAGTCATTAAGCACTTCAGCTACTTCCACATTTTGTTATTATTTCCCCCTCCCCAATTGAGTATGGGAATGGGTTGTAGAAATGTCAAAGCGCATTTCATGCAGTTCAACAATTGTCATCTACACAGATGTAAGTGCATTTTGACCCCGATTTAAGTATACTCTTGGCTTAAAGCCACCACTCACAAAACGGGAATAGTTATTTTAAACAGATTTCCTGATGGCATTGAGAAATCCATTAAACTCATGTCATGTACTCTGACAAAACCTAAGAATTATACCCATGTTGAGAAATGTTTTCCTTATAGCATTTAATAGAATGGAATTTGACAAATAAGTACAAGAAAACAAGTTTTCCTTGATAACCAATCATAATTCCTTAAATCATACTTTAGGATTCAAGAGAGGTAGACACCACTTCTCTAACAGCTCCATATTTCAGCAATGGTCTTTGATATCATTAGCATACCAATATAAATCCCTTTTTGAACACTAACATAGATTATCTCTCCGGAGGAATCTATGCATTGGAGCATAAGCCTATGTACTGAGTACCCTTCTTTGCATAATAAACTGTGCTTGCTAAAGATAAGCAAGGAAGATAGAGAAACATTTTTACAACAGAAATTATACAAAATCCTTGATTCTTCACATGCTTAAATAGAATTTAATAGGAAGCGTGTGTAAGCAGAGTCATGATGAGCTCCACCCTGACATCTGGTGGTGAGGTGTGGCAAGCTGTGGAAAAGAACTTCAGGGGCTGATCTCATTTGGATAGGTACATCCACCCAACCTAGAATGAGCCCATAGCTGCCCAAATGCTCATTTTGGCTGCTGTGGGATCCCCAGTGTCTGTTCTTGGGGCAGGAAGAATAAATTATTATCCTGATTATGGGAATCAAGGACAGTGGAACTGTACTTGGCCTTTTGTTATGATGGAGGGACTCGCCATCAACTAAGTAGCACTTGCTAGGCAAGGGACATGGGTTCCAAAACTCTGAATTCAGAGAGGCTGGAGACAGGTATTAGTACCTGGTGGTGTGGGCCCGAAACATTAATTGTACCTCTGTCTCTCTCCACTGTGGAACATCAGAGCTAATTTTGGGTCTATTAGGAGTCTAGCTACAGGTGCTGAGCTGAATTCACTTTGGCCTATTGGTGCACCAGCACTGATGCTCCCATTACTACAAGCTGAAATCACTAAAGAGCTAAAATTACTAAGAGCTGAAATCACTGAGCACTGTTAAGTAGTGGGGAGCCTGAAGATCTATTGCGGAACAGAGCAGTTTGCGGGAGCGGCTTGTGCACCGGCTGGTGGAGCAGTTCACAGGACGGTGGGAGCCACTTGTGGGATGCGGAGTGGAGCAGTTCATGGGACAGCTGGAGAGGCCCACGGACCGGCTGGCGGAGCAGTTCGTGCGATGGCGGGAGCTGCTTGCGGAGCAGAGTGGTTTGTGGGACGGCTGGTGGACCGGAGTGGAGCAGCTTGTGGGGCGGATCGGAGTGAAGCCCTATGGAGCTGTGGGGCAGTCAGCTTCAGATTATGTAAGGTGCCCCTTACCACCTCCTCCTTCCCTCCCCCCCAACACACACATTTTCACCCAGATTGGGGAGTAACTCTGCAGATGAACTTTTGAACTCCGGGGCTGGACTTTTGGGTGATTTTTGGGTTGCTGGACTCGAGACGTTTGGGTTGTTGGATTCAAGAACCCAAGGGAAAGGACATGGCCCAATTTGCTGGGGTGGGTCTTTGCTCATGGTTTAGTTGATGAACTCTAGTTCTGGTGTTTTCCCAATTTAATGCTGATGTCGTTTACCTCATGCTATTAAAGATTCTCTGCTACACTGAGACTCTGTGCTTGTGAGAGGGGAAGTATTGCCTCTTTGAGGCATCCAGGGGTGTATGTAAGATTTTCCCAGGTCACTGTGTTGGGGCTCGAGCCAGTTTTGCATTTGCTTTGATGAAAGGGAACCCCTGTGTACGGAACCTGGCCTTTGCTATCAACCTCGGTCTGGCAGATGGGTTACATGTGTAAAGATGTAAGTAAAATGCTAGCCAGCAGTTTAGAAGCTTTTGAATGGCCAGCAGAGTCGAAGGTGATAATGTCTGATTGGAAATTTGTGTCTTTCCCATGATGGCAAAGACAGATACAAGTTTGTTACAGAACACCACTAAAAATAGACAGGGACTATGTCTTTCTAATTATACTATGTAGTGTCTGGCATACATTTGGGCACTATAAAATAAATAATTTTTGTTCGAGACCTAATAAGCCAAATTTTCCAGACAGATAGTTTAGGTGCATGTGGCCAACAATCAGCAGCATATTTGGAAGCATCCAGATGAACAGTAAAGCTTATTACATGCATTTTCAATGTTTAGTGAAATTTCTAGTTTAAGAATACTAGGCAGACATGTGATGCATACAAACCATAAAAGGGTTAAATCAGTTCTGAGCAATTGCTATAAAAACAATGTTCTGCCCTCAGGATGCAACATTCAACTCTGGCCACCACATTATGAGAGATATTGACCAACTGGAGGAAGTTCAGAGAAGACTCACCAAAAATGATCAGCAAGCTGGAGGAACTAGCTAATGAAGAAAGATTAAAAGAGCTAGATAGCTTGGCCAAAATAATGCCCAAGTAGTGAGATGCATGATAACAATCCTCTAATATTTGAAGTGTATAAATACTAAGGATGAAGAGGAATCATTTAGTAGGGAACCAAGACCTGAGAAGGAATAGGATGAAAGGAAGGAAAAAAAAACACTACAACACATGATTAGCCTGAGTATAAGGAAACATTTTCTGAAAATGAATTTTCTTCAGAGAAACAGACATCTCTCAGGGAAAATAGAAGTGCTATTGCTTAAACATTTTGAAACTGAGGAAATCACTCAAAAAAGTTTAATATGGGAAAACACTGCATTTGCAGGATGAGAATCTGACTTGATAGAAATACCATAAACCTGACAAAATCAGATTAGATTTTTGTGCCTCAATCAACTTCAAAAGCCTTCTGAATAATTTTCTGTAGGGTTATTATGAAACTTCTACGTCAAACAGTTTATAGCAAAGTTCAGACTTCAGCAGGAAATTATGAGTTAAGGGCTAAGCAATCTGTAGTCAGCAAGCAGTGGTCAGACCTCAGTTCTCCAACCAAACCAGAACCTTCTTTTCTGAAGCATGAAATTGCTGAATACATTTAAAAATATGAGCTCAAGCCTACAGCAGGGAAACAGGAAGAATACTAAGAATCAGCCAAAAAGTGCTGCTACAAATAGGGAAAGGAAATCTTTTCCATATAAAAAACTTGCCACGTCTAAGTATCATTCAATGAACAGACTCCTGACCTGTTCTCTCCTCCAAGCTACGGGGGGGGAGGAGGGGGTAAAAGGGAACACCATGAGATGGGCAATGTCGTCCTCCTTGTTCAAAACAACCTTCTGCTTTGGCCTAACTGTTCCTCCAAATCCATCACCAGAGTCTCAGAAGGCTCCCCTCCCCACCATGGTTCAAAGTGAAAACAGTAAGCAGACAGATCCACCAAAAAAGGATCTACAAGACAAATCCTTCCTTTTATCCAGAGTCCTATTAGTCATTGGAATCCATGTGGAAGGAATGTTTCATATGTTCACATTCCTTTGCAAGATCGATGCCTACCAACCAACCAGATGTTGCAATTTTTCCAGAAAATAAGATGGCAGACTTCTTTGGTCTCTCTCCGTGACCTTAATAGGACAAGGGACAGAAGTGGGTTGACTGAACATATTCTCCCAAGTTGATTATGGGAAGTCAAAAGGTTGCTTTTTCACTTTTAGAAGAACTATTTATTGGATTTTCGCTACCAAGATTCATTGGAGAAAGGATAACAGTTAAAGCTTCTGGGTATTGTGCTCCATAACTAGTGTGCCACGTTTTCAGTTTTTACCAATTTTCACTGATGAATAACCAGGGATTTTTTTAAATCTGATTTACACCCATTTATCAATCCACTCAAATATTTGAGTGTACTTTGTTAAGCACTAGCACTTTGTGTTTGTTGTGTCCTGCAGCTCTGAGATTGAAGCAGTTCCACACTGTAAAAGTGTGCACACACATATACATGGAGGTTGGAAAAATCAAATAATGTTTATATCATGCTATGATTGACTCACAAGGAGATCCCGACCACTTATTTCTTTGTGTCCATTTAGTGCGGCAGTGAATTTAAACAAAGGTAAACATGGGGCAAAAACCAAAAATCTATGCCTAAATACCAACAAGAAAATCAGTGCTTAACATTTCTTGAAAATGTTAAGACAGGAGTGAAGAGGACACTTTGTGCTACAAGTACTGCAGCATTGAGGTCAGTGCTCATGCTGACAGAATAAAGGAACATGTCGAAAGCAAGTGACATAAGAAGCTGAAAGTGAGTTTCGGGATAAGCAATCAATACCAGGAGCACTCATAGGGCTTTAATGAAAGAGGACACAGCACAATTTTGTCAATGAATTTGTGCATGCTTTGTTTCATCAGACAACAGCTATTAATTGTGGAGGGGCCTATTGGTGACTTTGTGAAACGATACTGTCCAGCAGCAAAATCCCTTCCTAATGTAGACAACCTCACTTGTAAATATGTGAAAGAAGGCAACAATGCTTTAGTATCAAAACTGATAGAATGAATTGATAGAAATGTGGTGTCTAGTCTGATTTTTGACGAGTCTCCTGATGCTTTGGACCGTCCAATTCTTGGCCTTTTGTTTTAGTTTTTTATTTCAAAGCAAATAAACCTGCATTGTTTTGTGCTGATGTGACATTCATTCCCTCTGCTGACACCTGTTTTGTCAACACAGCAATAACTGATATGTTGGAGATGTACCAACTAACTTGGGAAAATGTGGGCACAACTAACAGATTCTGCTTCCTACATGGATAAATTTGCATGGGAGATTCAACTCAATCAGAAACTGGAGCTGCTACATATGAGCTGTCCTGCTCATCTGGTGAGCGTTGCCCTGTCAGCAGTTACTGCTACAGAAGAAATGAAAGACGTGAAGTCTTGCATCATTGGATTTGCGGCTGTTTTCAAGTCGAAGGCTTTGTCTTACACAAGGAGAGACCAGAGTAGAGCTGACTGCCAGTTACATACCCCCAATGTGCCACATTGGTGGAGGAACTTGTACTTTGCTGCCCGTCATGTAAATAACACATGGACTATTCTAATGCATCTCCTAGGTCATACTGAGTTTGTTAAAAGAAAAGGAGTACTTGTGGCACCTTAGAGACTAATAAATTTATTTGAGCATAAGCTTTCGTGAGCTACAGCTCACTTCATTGGATGCATTCGGTGGAAAATACAGTGGGGAGATATATATACACACACAGAGAACATGAAACAATGGGTTTTATCATACACACTGTAAGGAGAGTGATCACTTAAGATGAGCCATCACCAGCGGGGGGGGAGGAAGAAAACCTTTCATGGTGACAAGCAAGGTGGGCCATTTCCAGCAGTTAACAAGAACGTCTGAGGAACGGTGGGGGTGGGGGGGTGGGGGGGAGAAATAACATGGGGAAATAGTTTTACTTTGTGCAATGACTCATCCACTCCCAGTCTCTATTGAAGCCTAAGTTAATTGTATAAAGTTTGCATATTAATTCCAATTCAGCAGTCTCTTGCTGGAGTCTGTTTTTGAAATTTTTTTGTTGAATGATAGCCACTCTCAGGTCTGTAATTGAGTGACCGGAGAGACTGAAGTGTTCTCCAACTGGTTTTTGAATGTTATTATTCTTGACGTCTGATTTGTGTCCATTTATTCTTTTACGTAGAGACTGTCCAGTTTGACCAATGTACATGGCAGAGGGGCATTGCTGGCACATGATGGCATATCACATTGGTAAATGCGCACGTGAATGAGCCTCTGATAGTGTGGCTGATGTGATTAGGCCCTACGATGATGTCCCCTGAATAGATATGTGGACAAAGTTGGCAATGGGCTTTGTTGCAAGGATAGGTTCCTGGGTTAGTGATTCTGTTGTGTGGTGTCAGAGTAGCAGCCGTGTTAGTCTGTATTCGCAAAAAGAAAAGGAGTACCGGTGGCACCTTAGAGACTAACAAATTTATTAGAGCATAAGCTTTCGTGAGCTACAGCTCACTTCATCGGATGCATTTGGTGGAAAAAACAGAGGAGAGATTTATATACACACACACAGAGAACATGAAACAATGGGTTTATCATACACACTGTAAGGAGAGTGATCACTTAAGATAAGCCTTTCCCCCCCCCGCTGCTGGTGATGGCTTATCTTAAGTGATCACTCTCCTTACAGTGTGTATGATAAACCCATTGTTTCATGTTCTCTGTGTGTGTGTATATAAATCTCTCCTCTGTTTTTTCCACCAAATGCATCCGATGAAGTGAGCTGTAGCTCACGAAAGCTTATGCTCTAATAAATTTGTTAGTCTCTAAGGTGCCACCGGTACTCCTTTTCTTGTTGTGTGGTGTGTGATTGCTGGTGAGTATTTGCTTCAGGTTGGGGGGCTGTCTGTAAGCAAGGACTGACCTGTCTCCCAAGATCTGTGAGAGTGATGGGTCGTCCTTCAGGATAGGTTGTAGATCCTTGATGATGCGTTGGAGAATTTTTAGTTGGGGGCTGAAGGTGATGGCTAGTGGCGTTCTGTTATTTTCTTTGTTGGGCCTGTCCTATAGTAGGTGACTTCTGGGTACTCTTCTGGCTCTGTCAATCTGTTTCTTCACTTCAGCAGGTGGGTATTGTAGTTGTAGGAATGCATGATAGAGATCTTGTAGGTGTTTGTCTCTGTCTGAGGGGTTGGAGCAAATGCGGTTATATCATAGAGCTTGGCTGTAGACAATGGATTGTGTGGTGTGATCTGGATGAAAGCTAGAAGCATGTAGGTAGGAACAGCGGTCAGTAGGTTTCCGATATAGGGTGATGTTTATGTGACCATCGCTTATTAGCACCGTAGTGTCCAGGAAGTGGATCTCTTGTGTGAACTGGTCCAGGCTGAGGTTGATGGTGGGATGGAAATTGTTGAAATCCTGGTGGAATTCCTCAAGGGCTTCTTTTCCATGGGTTCAGATGATGAAGATGTCATCAATGTAGCATAAGTAGAGAAGGGGCATTAAGGGACGAGAGCTGAGGAAGCGTTGTTCTAAGTCAGCCATAAAAATGTTGGTATACTGTGGGTCCATGCGGGTACCCATCGCAGTGCCGCTGATTTGAAGGTATACATTGTCCCCAAATGTGAAAGTTATGGGTGAGGACAGAGTCACAAAGTTCAGCCACCAGGTTAGCCGTGACATTATTGGGGATACTGTTTTTGGTTCTGAAGAAGAAACTCTGAAGAGACTGGCAAATAACCAAAAGTACCACCAGATTCTGCGCACTAGGACAAATGTTCATTGTTGAAAGGGAAAAAAAACCTTGGAATCACTGTGACGTGCAGAAAATACTGCAGTTTTTTTTTTGACTACTGCCAACATGTTTGTCAATACACATGTACTAGATCCTGACAACCAAAATTTCAGCTGAATTGAACACAAAAGCTGAAGGAGAAACATACTTTATGAAAACCCTGCTGTTTCTGCAAATCCTTGCAATCCCAGAACACAACAAAAACAAAGATAGAAAACCTTCAACAACACTCAGGAAGAAATGGGAGCCAACTGTGACCCATAATCTGAACCCTGAAGTGTTTGGTGCCAAAGATTCTTTCTGGAATGTCATCCAGGTGTTGCAAATCCCTTCCTCAAGGTGAATTTTGCAGCAGACTACAACTGTTATGCCAGACTGTTTCAACTTTTTGGCACTAAAGATCAAATTTCAAATCTGAAAGGGAATTTACTACTTACATGAACATGCCTAACCCTGATAATGTGAAACTGGATGTGCTGGGAACAATCAAGACACTTCCCAGCAGCTGCAAAGTGGCACAGTGAGCTCTGAGGGTACCCCATGGATCTATTGATACAGAGCTCTTATTTTCAAAGTTGGACTACCTCCATGACATCAAGAGGCTCAACATGAGTGAGGATACTTTGAAGAAAATTATGTGAGCATATGCAAACCAGAATTTCTGGAAAAACTACTAGCTCAGAAAGATGAAAATATACCTTAGTACATTATTATTTTTTTCAGTTACACTGGTTCTTACCCCACTTTCCCCTCTGATTTTTCCATTATTATTTTTAACCCAATTTCATCCCAGTTTTAATATTTGGAAAACACCAAAAAATTCTTGGAATTTTTTAAAACAATTAAAAACCGAAAATGAAGAACACTATGCATGACATATATTCTCCAGATCTCAGAGCTGGACCCTTAAGACTTAAGGCTGCCAATTAGAAAAATGTTGCTATACCAAGAAATGTCAATGTATCTCATGAGACCTGGAAGGCCATCTAGTTCTCCACCCAAAATCTCTCTCATCTACAAAAACACTTTACATTGTGTTCTCTAATAGCATTAGAAATCCTAACTCACTTTTCAACAGTGTCAATTAACTCCATCTAGCCATCATTCTGGAGTGTTACACTGACTCCACTCTTTCAAAATATCAACTCAAAATGTATTAGTACCTAATCCTTCCCCCAAAGCAGACCGCACTGCACACTTATTTTGTGCACATGTCACCCATGGTTTTTGTTATGTTGAGACTATAATTAACGTTTTGCAATATGATGCAAGAGAGATTAATGTGTTGTGTGTCAAAGGAAGTTCCTTTTGATGATGTAGAGTCAATCACTGTTAGCAGAAACATGCTGGCCATACTCAACCATTCCTTGGTTTTTAGAATTAAAATTTGTAGCAGGGAGGGAAAACATCAAAAACTGCCCTTTTGAAAAGAATATATAGCAAATAGGATCTTGCAAACTTTATAAATTCTGCAATGGTGCACTTAGTTCCCTTTAAGAAAAATAGCTTTTTCTGATCAGAGTAAAGATCAATTTGTGCACAGCAGGTGAAAGAGAAATGTTACACGAATCTTCTTTTTGATATTTTGAAAAGACTGCACAGGCAACACATCAAAACTCAAGATCCAATAAAAGTAGAACTGAAGACTAGAAAAACAGTATGTGACTTATCCAGCTGCTGCAAATAGCAATATATTTTCTAATCTAATCAGAAACCAAGTTTTAGATGGTATTTTTTAGTTTATGTTCATTTGACAAAGATTTGACTTAAGTAGTTTTCAGTTCATAATTTTGATGTGTGGTCTCTGATCTCAAGGTTGCATAACTCCAGAAGCCTGTTCTGGAACTCTTAGGCAAAAGACAAGCTAGCAAGTGGACTAGCCCGAACGCATGGCTAGTTTGTTTTGGTTATTGAGAGTCTGATTTTATGGTCCTTTTTAAAGGATTTGGAAATATTGACTTTATGAAACCTAGATTTTTTTGAAATGGAAGAAATGCAAAATGTTTTAAGAGGATCACTCTCTCTTTAAAGAAATAAGGTTTTTATTTCAATACTAGACACAAAATGAGTAAACTGTACATAGAACAAAGGAACTTCAAAAGTAAGTTCAAGGAAAAAATTCCGAGCCTAAACTACTTTGGAACAGCCTGTGACCAGGATTTGTTTGCATATTTAATCTAGATTAGGTGTTTTATTTAGTATAGCTTCTCTGGCAGGAGAATGACATTTGAATATATAGCTCATTTTATGGCTGTCATATTGCAGATTTATAAAATAAATCTGTACCATAAGATCTTATGTTTTGGTTACTGAACTGGAGAAATGTATTGTAGTTAACCATGAAACATTATACTCAGCATTGTTACATGTATGATTGTTTTCACATAGTATCTCATTGTTCTTGGGCTTTATTTGTATTGTTCTGCTCTTGCTGTAGCTCCTTCTATATATCTCCATTCAGTATTATTTATATATATGGAGAGTGAGAGGGAACAGTAATAGTTAAAAAGGAGATCTTATGAAAGTCAACACAAAAGTGAAGATTTTTAGCCCTAGCCTCTTGGCACCCACCATACATTGCTGCCAATGGTTAATACTAGGGACAGAATCCAGCAACTTTTAGCAGCATTAACTTCCATTCTGATATCTACTTTGACATTCTGGAGTCTGAATGAATCATGTCATTGAAATGGTCTAAATTACAATTTTTTTTACCAGGCCTTAACACAATGATGATCAATCACATTCCAGTTCTCCCTGCCTCATGCTTTTCCATCTAGCTCTCTTGTCAGATATTTTATGCTCTTGAGTGGAGCTAATGAGATACATCTACCAGGGTGAGTCAACAGAACAGCTCAGCACCTTCACACAATCTGTACCTGGACAACTATTCCATAAAGTATCCTAACATTCAGCAACAGTACTCTACAAAATAGATACTTGACACAGAAAACGTGCATTTTTATTAGCAGATACAAATACCATCCCCATTTCTACTCCCTTGCAAACTCAGAGTATGTCCCTTACTATTTGTTAGTCCTTCTCATTGTCTGTTCTGCTAAAATCTTCTACATACTATCATTTAAAGATGACACCACACAAAAAAATTAGACAAGTACACCCTGAGGCTTCTCTAAATTACAAGAAGGATCAGACCAGTGCAGAACTGGACCTAGAATCAGAGAACCACAAATGGCTCCTTTGTGCCCCACAGCTGTGGATCTAGTCTAATCCAGATTATTGGAGGTGACATACTGTTTTTCCTTGGGAGCCATGGATTCATGCAATAACAGCATCACCACCAGTCAAGATGGATGTGCATTAGGGCAATGAGCAAGATTAAGACCCTTACTTACATTATCCAGAAAGAGCCAGAGAGATCAGTGGTCTTTCAGGCTCATTATGCAGTCTTCCAACAGTGGCCAATGTCAGATCTGGTATGGGTATGAACACAACAGGGCCATTTTCCAGTGATCCATCCCTTTTTGTCCACTTCCAGGCAGCTTCTGGCAATTAAAGCTTCAAGGATATCCAGAGCATTGGGTTGCATCCCTGACCATCTTGGCTAATAGACCATCATCTTGACCTGTCCTCCAGGAGCTTATCATTTTTGGATGCAGTTTTACCTTCGGCCTTCACAACATCCACTGGCAAGGAGTTCCACAGATTGACTGTGTATTGTGTGAATACATGCTTCCTTTTCTTTGTTTTAAACCTACTGCCAATTAATTTAATTTTGGTGACCCCGGGTTTGTGTGTTATATGAAGGAGTAAACCACGCCATTCATGTTTTTATAGACTGGATTTCATTACAACAAATTTCACTTTTTTTTAAAAAGGTAAAACAAATAGAAACTACTAAGAGAGAGGGCATATGAGTGTGACAACCACTACTACATATCAGACGTATACTATACTGCATCACCAATTTTATATTAAAGAAAACAGCTTTTCAGTGTGTGAATTTACTAAGTGCAATGCTAATTCTACTAGAAGACATCTACTATCTTTAAATCACCATACAAAAGATTTATAAGGCTTTATCTTAAAGAGTCTGTGAAAAAAGCCTTCTGATATCCATTTTAAGCTCAAGAAAATTTAGCACAAACTTTCCACATTGTCCTGATTATCTCAGTCATAAAGGATGCTACAATCAAAATTATGCAGATTCCTAAACTGCCATTGACATCAGTGGTGCAAGATCTAGCCTTCCGTAAACAGATATAACCAATAGTAACTTAGTCCTGATTTCCCATTCTAAGACTATCCAATCTACCAAATTCACATCCTGCTTAACAGGTGCACATTTGCATGGTCCTGTACTTGAAAGACTACTAGTTTAGTGACTGATTCTTTAAGCTTTTTTTTTTAATATGTGCTTTTAAATAAAGTAGGTGGCAGCAAAAGGATCAGATTGCAGAAGAGACCTCTGCATTTAAATTTTATTACAATTCACTTAAGTCTATATCAAACGCACAAAAATGGAAAAGAAACTGGCAGTGTGCTTATACTACCTGCACATAAACTTCACTACTCTTAAAGAAACTCTTCAATTACAAGCAATGTTGTTAATGTTAGCGCAATTCTTTATAACTTGTGCCAAAATATTTAAACCCAAAGCCTTAAACCTTGGTATCATAGATTCGGCACAACTGTAATTGCCTTTGCCCTTCCCAGGAGGGCACCCATTTAAAGGTTTCCAGCTCCCAGTTGTCAGTTCTCCAGGGGAGTGTTCTGCATCTCACTCCCTCCTGATTAGGGGTTTTAACGCCACACAATTCCCTGATTTACACTGTGATATGCCCAGCAATCCATACTGCCTAAGAAACCAGTGCCTACACATTGCTTTCTTTTGGAATGCTATGAACAGCATAATGCCAGCTGTTGCAAAGTGTCACATAGTTCTCTCTAAGCAAGCACATTTATTCTTAAGGTAAATGCATTGGAGAGAAAAACAAATCTACACACACATGCTAGAAAACTTACAGAGTCATCCCTGACTCCATCTTAGGGCTCTGGTAGGTATAAGTTAATCAAATCTGCATTTTCCCTGAAGTTACAAGTTCATCCATTTTAGTTAGATCCAGAACTAGAAGCAAGGCTAGGCAGATCAGCCATTTCTTTATGCAACTGGAGCCTTTGATTTTGGCCTTCTGTAAAAGGTAATCAGCACACAATAATCCTCTTCTTAGTGCATACCTCCAGAATGCTGGGTTTTTTGCATGACCAAAGTTGGGGAATTTGCATTAACCTCTCCCTAAGGACTCCCTTAACACTCATTGTCCCAAAAGGCCATACTAGATGTGCCACACACCAGTACAGTGTTTTGAGTTCCCAGCTCTTACATCTATCACATCTCCCTAGAAAGGTTACATACAATCCTGGTCCACAGTATTACATGCATTTAATATATGTGACAGGGTCAGGTCAGATGGCTATTGGAGAGTAATAGAAGGCAGATATATTAGCTCCAGGCTAAGTAGGTCCCTTTTCCCAGGGTAAGGGAACAAGAAAGATTTCAGAACAATCAGGAACCTTCTGGAGACAATTAAGACAGGCTGATTAGAACACCTGCAGCCAATCAAGAAGCTGCTAGAATCAATTAAGGCAGACTAATCAGGGCACCTGGGTTTTAAAAAGGAGTTCACTTCAGTTTGCGGTGTGCGTGTGAGGAGCTGGGAGCAAGAGGCACTAGGACCTGAGAGTGACAATGCGGACTCTTGGAGGACTGAGGTGTACAAGCATTATCAGACTCCAGGAGGAAGGTCTTATGGTGAGGATAAAGAAGGTGTTGGGAGGAGGCCATGGGGAAGTAGCTCAGGGAGTTGTAGCTGTTGCACAGCTGTTCCAGGAGGCACTCTACACACCTGCATTCCACAGGGCCCTGGGCTGGAACCCGGAGTAGAGGGCGGGCCTGGGTTTCCCCCAAATCCTCCCAACTCCTGATCAGACACAGGAGAAGTCCACCTGGACTGTGAATTCAGAAAAAAAGTGGCCAAGCTGAGGGCTGCTGTGAAGCTCCAAGGCAAGCAAATCCGCCAATAAGCGCAAGACCCACCAAGGTAGAGCAGGAACTTTGTCACATATAATAAGATTTTAAGGATATTGCCCTATCTGTCACACCTGGGAGCTAAATCCATAAACAAACCCAACTACAGCGGAGCTAATTTTTCCAAAGATGCTGAATACCTGCTATTCCCACTGAATTCAACATACCAATTTTCAATCAAGCTACTTTTAGTTAGGTGCTTAAATAAAGATTTAAGTGACCAACCTTGGGCACCCAAGTTTCAATTTTTTTGTCTAAAACTTGAGACTATGCAACATCAGGTGGGTCAGAGTTATTCTTACTACTGGAATTATTCAAAGCTGGGATTTTCAAAGGTTTCCAAGGGAGTTGGATGCTCAACTTCTAATAAAATGTAGTGGGAGCTGGGCACCTAATTCTACTAGTCCCTTTTGAAAATCCCATCTATACCAAATCATTAATATCTGAATTGTTACTGGATGCTCTTTTGGAAACATTCATAAATCCATATGTTGGAGGGTGTGTTTAAGTTAACCTTCCGTGCACCTATAATAACTTAACCATTCAAAGAACTAATCCACTAATAATGTTTTATAACACTTATTAGCATACATTTTCTATGTGAGATGTTTTTGTTCACTACTCAATATATTATTGACTATGTTGAGCACTCTGAAGTTACATATTTGGCTATTATACAAGATCAAGTAAACGGAGACACACAAAAAAGACCTTATAGTCCATGACTAAAAGCCATTAAACTAGGAAAGTTTTATATTGATGGGGAGAGAGATTCTGAAACATCACTTAAATCACAAAGCAAGATTCTTTAATTGTGGTATTTGGTACACCAAGCCTTTGGAACTGGGAAAGGATAAGCACCAAAACTTAGATTAGATTCTATGAATGCTTGAAAGGATTTATTTTGATGGTTATTTGAGGAGGATGTGGAGGGAAAAGTCCCCACAAGTGAAGACTACTTTTGAAATGCATTCAGTTTATAGAGTCTGTCATATAATGTATGACTTTGTTAGATAATACAGATAATTAGATCTGGGGGGTAATGCAATTTGTGGGGAAGTTGGTTAAAAGGTTGACTACCATGATCCACTGGGAAGGAGACTTTGGTCAATTTAGATAACGATTCACTAAATTGCCTTATGCTTTAGCTCAGGATTCCCAACCCCTCACCCGGTTGTGTTTTAGCAGTACTGGAGTTGATAACCAATTGTCACAAATGAGGCCCTAGTCTAAGGAACTCAAAGTTCTAACCAAGTCAATTTCCTAAAGTGTGTTTTTTTTATTGTGGTTGTGTAATTGAAGTCTAATACCTAAATGGTTATGTTAGACAAACCATAGTCCATTTGTAATTTTGCCTTCTTATATCCTATATTGTTGTTGCTGGTTTCATAGTAGCAGCCAAGTTAGTCTGTATCTGCAAAAAGAAAAAGGAGTACTTGTAGCACCTTAGAGACTAAAAATTAGAGCATAAGCTTTCATGAGCTACAGCTCACTTCATCGGATGCATACAGTGGAAAATATAGTGGGGAGATTTTATATACATAGAGAACATGAAACAATTGGTGTTACCATACAGACTGTAACAAGAGTGATCAGGAAAGGTGAGCTATTACCAGCAGGAGAGCAGGGGGTGGGGGATGGGACCTTTTGTAGTTATAATCAAGGTGGGCCATTTCCAGCAGTTGACAAGATTAGTACAGGGGAAACAAACAAGGGGAAATAGTTTTACACATTAGGTCAATTACAGACTTAAAAGTGGCAATTCTTCAACAAAAAACTTCAAACACAGACTCCAACGAGAGACTGCTGAATTGAAATTAATTTGCAAACTGGATACAATTAACTTAGGCTTGAATAAAGAAGGAGTGAATGTGTCATTCTCCCCCCACCACCACTGATGGGTTCACCTATCGAGGAAGGTATCCAAAGAGTATCTTTGGATACATATTGACTATCCTAGTGAGGAAGGGTTTAAACTAGATTCAAAAGGGTCAGGAAACAAAAGCCAACAGGTAAGTCAAAAACAGGGAGACCTGGAAGAAGGGTCAGAGTATGTAGGACCCTGGGCTATTATAGCAGGGACAAAGGAGAGACGAGAGAATGCAGAGATGAAATCAAATCAGTATCTTAGAGGTCTGTATACTAATGTGAAGAGTATGGGGAATATATAGGAAGAATTCAAAATGCTAGTAAAAGAACAAACTATGACATAGTTGGTATCAGAGAGTTGGTGGGATATAAGGCTAAAGAGGATCTTAGGGATAATGGTAGCATGACTAATGGGAATGAGGATATGGAGGTAGATGTTACCATATCTGAGGTAGAAGCGAAACTGAAACAGCTTAATGGGACTAAATCGGGGGGCCCAGATAATCTTCATCCAAGAAGATTAAAGGAATTGGCACCTGAAATTGCAAGCCCATTAGCAAGAATTTTTAATGAATCTGTAAACTCAGAAGTTGTACCGAATGATTGGAGAATTGCTAATATAGTTCCTATTTTTAAGAAAGGAAAAAAAAGGGATCTGGGTAACTACAGGCCAGTTAGTTTGACATCTGTAGTATGCAAGGTCCTGGAAAAAATTTTGAAGGAGAAATTAGTTAAGGACATTGAAGTCAATGGTAAATGGGACAAAATACAACATGGTTTTACAAAAGGTAGATTGTGCCAAACCAACCTAATCTCCTTTTTTGAAAAGGTAACAGATTTTTTAGATAAAGGAAATGCAGTGGATCTCATTTACCTAGATTTCAGTAAGGTGTCTGATACCGTGCCACATGGGGAATTATTAGTTAAATTGGAAAACATGGGGATCAATATGAACATCAAAAGGTGGATAAGGAATTGGTTAAAGGGGAGACTACAACGGGTCCTACTGAAAGGCGAACTGTCAGGTTGGAGGGAGGTTACCAGTGGAGTTCCTCAGGGATAAGTTTTGGGACCAATCTTATTTAATCTTTTTATTACTGACCTTGGCACAAAAAGTGGGAGTGTGCTAATAAAGTTTGCAGATGATACAAAGCTGGGAGGTATTGCCAATTCAGAGAAGGATTGGGATATTATACAGGAGGATCTGGATGACCTTGTAAACTAGAGTAATAGTAATAGGATGAAATTTAATAGTGAGAAGTGTAAGGTTATGCATTTAGGGATTAATAAAAAGAATTTTAGCTATAAGTTGGGGACGCATCAATTAGAAGTAACAGAAGAGGAGAAGGACCTTGGAGTATTGGTTGAACATAGGATGACTATGAGCTGCCAATGTGATCTGGCTGTGAAAAAAGCTAATGCGGTTTTGGGATGCATCAGGAGAGGCATTTCCAGTAGGGATAAGGAGGTTATAATACCATTATACAAGGCACTAGTGAGACCTCACCTGGAATACTGTGTGCAGTTCTGGTCTCCCATGTTTAAAAAGGATGAATTCAAGCTGGAGCAGGTACAGAGAAGGGCTACTAGGATGATCCGAGGAATGGAATACTTGTCTTATGAAAGGAGACTTAAGAAGCTTGGCTTGTTTAGCCTAACTAAAAGAAGGTTGAGGGGAGATATGATTGCTCTCTATAAATATATCAGAGGGATAAATACAGGAGAGGGAGAGGAATTATTTCAGCTCAGCACCAATGTGGACACAAGAACAAATGGGTATAAACTGGCCACCAGGAAGTTTAGACTTGAAATTAGACGAAGGTTTTTAACCATCAGAGGAGTGAAGTTTTGGAATAGCTTTCCAAGGGAAGCAGTGGGGGCAAAAGATCTATCTGGCTTTAAGATTCTACTTGATAAGTTTATGGAGGAGATGGTATGATGGGATAATGGGATTTTGTAAGTAATTGATCTTTAAATATACAGGGTAAATAGGACTAATCCCCTGAGATGGGATATTAGATGGATGGGATCCGAGTTACCCAGGAAAGAATTTTCTGTAGTATCTGGCTGGTGAATCTTGCCCATATGCTCAGGGTTTAGCTGATCGCCATATTTGGGGTCGGGAAGGAATTTTCCTCCAGGGCAGATTGGAGAGGTCCTGGAGGTTTTACGCCTTCCTCTGTAGCATGGGGCATGGTTGACTTGAGGGAGGCTTCTCTGCTCCTTGAAGTCTTTAAACCATGATTTAAGGACTTCAATAGCTCAGACATAGGTGAGGTTTTTCATAGGAGTGGGTGGGTGAGATTCTGTGGCCTGCGCTGTGCAGGAGGTCGGACTAGATGATCAGAATGGTCCCTTCTGACCTTAGTATCTATGAATCTATGAAAAAAAATGTGGAAATGGCAGAGCTAAATGGCTTTGTTTCTGTTTTCACCAAAAGTTTAGTAGCAATTAGATGTCTAACATAGTGAATGTCAGTGAAAATGTAGGAGCAGAGGCTAAAATGGGGGGGAACAAGAAGTTAAAAATTAGACAAATTAGATGTCTTCAATTCAGCAAGGCCTGATGCAATAAATGCTGGAATGCTCAAGGAGCTGACCAAGGAGATATGAGCCATTAGCGATTATCTTCAAAAACTCATGGAAGATGGAGAGATTCCATAGGACTGGAGAGGTCAAATATGGTGCCAATCTATAAAAAGAGAAATAAAGACAACCCAGGGAATTACAGACTGTTCATCTTAACTTCAGTACCCAGAAAGATAATGGAGCCAATAATTAAGCAATCAATTTGTAAACACTTAGAAGAGAATAAGGTAATAGTAACATGGACTTGTCAAACAAATCATGTTAAACCACCCTATTCGCTTTCTTTGACAGGGTAACAAGCCTTATGAAGGGGGGAAAGGGGTAAATGTATATCTTGACTTGATTAAAGCTTTTGATGGAGTCTTGGAGGACCTTCTCATAAAACAAAGTAGAGAAATGCTGCCTAAATAGAGCTACTATTAGTTGGGTGGATAACTGGTTGGAAAACCATTCACAGAGAGTAATTATTAGTGATTCACAGTCAAACCGGAAGGGCATATCAAGTGTGGTCCTGCAGGGATCAGTCTTGGGACCAGTTCTGTTCAATATCTTCATCAATTATTTAGATAATACCATAGAGAGTACACCTATAAAGTTTGTGGACAATACCAAGCTGGGTGGGGTTGCAAGTGCTTTGAAGTATAGGATTAAAATTCAAAATGATCTGGACAAACATCAAGAAATTATCTGAATTAAGTAGGAAGTAATTTAATAAGCGCAAATGCAAAGTACTCCACATAGGAAGGAACAATCAATTGCACATATACAAGACTGGAAATGACTGCCGATGAAGGAGTAATAAGGAAAAGGATCAGGGGGTCGTAGTTGATCACAAGCTGAAAATGAATCAGTGTAACCTTGTAGCAAACAAAACAAACAAACCACACCTCATTCTGGGTTCTATTAACAGGAATGTTGCAAGCATGAGAAGTAATTGTTCTGCTGTACACAGCACTGATAAGGTCTCAATTGTGTACAATTTTGGGTGCCACACTTCAAAGATATGGACAAGTTGCTGAAGGTCCCGAGAAGAGAAATAAAAATGATTAAATGTCTCGAAAACATGACTTATGAGAAAAGATTGAAAGAAAACGTGTTTGTTTACTCTGGAGAAGAGAAGACTGAGGGTAGGGTGACCATACATCCCATTTTGGCCAGAAAACTCCCCTTTTTAAGCTCTTTCCTGGATGTCACAAATTTTTTGGCAAAATGGGGCATTTCTTCTGTTTGCTCTTGCCTTAAGGGCATGCGGAGGAAGCTTCAGGCAAGAGCAAATGGGACAACTGCCCAGTTTTGCCAAAAATGTGACATCTGTGATGCGGGCTTGGGAGAGTGGTGATGCTAGTTGGCTTGGGCCAGCTCCCTTGTGGGGCTGGTCTGAACTGACTGGTGTTGTCACTTATCCAGTGTCCCATTTTCAGTTAAGGAAAATATGGTTCTTAGTGAGGGAGACGCGATAATAGTTTTCAAGTACATAAAAGACTGTTGTAAGGAACAGGGAGAAAAATTGTTCTTTAGCCTCTGAGGACAGGAGAAGCAGCAATGGGCTTTAAGTTTAGCATGGTAGATTGAAGTTGGACATTAAGAAAAGCTTCCTGTCAGGGTAATTAAGCACTGGAACAAAACTGCTTAGAGACGCTGTAGAATCTCTGTCATTGGAGGCATTTAGAAAAGTTAGACAAGCACATGTCAGGAATGGCCTAGTTATTATGTAGTCCTACCTTGATTTAAGGGGACTGGACTAGATGACCTCTCAATGTCCCTTCCAGTCCTACTCTATGAAGAATATCAATTCTATGAGAAAATATTTTTATTTATAATAGCTACACAAATATTTCTAAAGTATACAGTAAGGACTTGTTAAGGCTAAAACAGCCACCTTACTCATAACAGATTCTAAGCATACATCCAGTTTTCCTAAAGCTGAGTAAATGGGACAGGATGGGGCAGTGGGAATATTGGCACATTTAACAACTAAGAGATATAGAGAATCTGTATGGTTGGTCAGAGTACTTTGCGAATCTACTAGGGACACCAAAACAGGTTGCAAAGGTAACAGTAATCATCTAGAACAAGCAGGTTTCTGTATTGGTTAGTACATTAGTTTTCAAAACCGAGTTCTACAGAACCATTTTTGGTGGTCCACTGAAAGAAATTGAGAACCAAGCAGAAGGAGGACGCTGGGTACTTGAGAAACGAGATGGGTCTCAGAGGAATTAAAAGAAAAGGAGAACTTGTGTCACCTTAGAGACTAACAAATTCATTTGAGCATAAGCTTTTGTGAGCTACAGCTCACTTCATCAGGTGCATGCACTGTTAACTCCTTGCACAAGGAAGATAAAGTCATTTTGAATGGGGGAAAATGGATTTGTGATGATTTTCTAATAAAAAAATCCATCCTAAATTAAGGCCATTGTCTATGCATATATAAAATGTCATGACTATAATGAGGTTATCAATGTACCTCTGTCATGGAGCTTTAAATTACCTTATCACTTCCACATGGGCCACTGATTTCTTTAACAGCTTATCTTTGAAACTATGCCTTGATTCTAATATTCTGTAGAATTTTTTCCCTTTCATTTCTGCAGATGATAGTTTGGAGACAGATTCTGTAACCCTTATTCATAATGTAGTTTCAATGGAACTGACCATGTGAACAAGAGTTACATGATGAAGTCCTGGGTTCTCTAGAAAAAGTTTGAGAGAGCATGATCAAGAGAAAAAGGGAGAAGGGAAAAAGGGAAAGTAAAAAAGATTTGGGAGGACTGAGCATATGATAACTGATAGCACCATGTTTTTAATGTTTATATGTCAGAGACCTCACACTGCTTTTGTTAGGTATTCTCACAAAAAAAAACCCCAAACACTATCTCTAAATACAAACATATATCCTTATTGAACACACATGCAGAGTATTTATAAAAAAGTTTCCTAGAACTACACTCCTGCTAACCCCTTTCATCAACACACTAAGATTTTAAAGAACATGCCAAACCCACTATGCCATTTAAGCAGTAATTTACACTCTTTATGAAATATATTGACCTATGCGAAGAGTAGGTTTAATATGTAGCAATTCAGGTTTTGTTTTGCTTGCCTTACCTTCTTTTAGCCAAACATTCTTGTGAAAGTGTAGATTAAGTACATTTAGTTCAACATTTCTTACATAGTACTGCTGCCAGGGATTTTGATATCACTTCTTCTAGGGTTCAACCAAATGTGGGCTTTTCCTCATTACAAAATCTCATGTCAGAACATATGTTGAACACATAATGTTAGACATGACTTAGTATAACTGTACATTGTGTTTGTCACCAAGTCACTGTTAACTCCAGTTCACGTCCATGTTTAATATCTTTTTTTAAAAAAATGTATTCTAATGGGATATAATTTTCCAGGATAGCCAATGCCTGTGATTAGCTGGGAAAGAAAAATAGGAGGAGGAGAGCGCTGGGGGTTGGGGGAAGAAGGAGACAGGAGGAAGAATTGTGAATGTGTAAAGCTGTGTGCCATTAAATTATGGACTTCCACATTGGTATCTTCTTCAGGTAAAAATGTTATATACCTGCTGTACTGTATCTACAGCAGCTGAAACCTTTTAGCTGGTTTAAAAAAAAGCAGATTTAAAACAAAAGGAAGCATTTCTTCACACAACACACAGTCAACACGTGGAACTCTTTGCCAGAGGATGTTCTGAAGGCCAAGACTATAACGGGGTTCAAAAAAGAACTAGAAAAATTCATGGAAGATAGCCAGGATGGTCAGGAATGGTGTCCCTAGCCTCTGTTTGCCAGAATCTGGGAATGGGCAACAAGGGATGGATCACTTGATTATCTGTTCTGTTCATTCCTTCTGAAGCACCTGACAGTCCACTGTCAGATGATAGGATACTGGGCTAGATGGACCTTTGGTCTAACCCAGTATGGCTGTTCGTATGTTCTTATGACTGACACTTCACATATAACGATCAAAAATGGCTTTTCGTAACAGACTTCATGATGATGCAGTTACTGATAACCATATAGTATGTTAATCCATTAACCATAGCTCAAAAGCAATGAGCCATTCATGCCCTTCAGTGTCTGGCTCAAGAAATCATTAAGATAAGATAAAACTATTGTATGTCTGACCATAGGAATTAGATCTATAAGCATGTTCTATCACTGTTCTACTTTCACAATGAAGCAATTATGACAGGACTGATAAGAAACATTGTCTCAATCATAGGGTCAATCTACCATAGCACATCACTTTCAACATGATTGTGGGTAATGTGCTTTAAGGAAACTGAATTCAGTTGGAATATTTTAGGTTAGGCAACCCAGGTTTGGCACTTTCCCACCATATCATTCAGAGAATTTGAGTGTTGAATCTTAAAGTGCATATATTGCAATAGTTTCTTGCCATACTTTTTGTATCTGTTTAAAGTGAATCTATTAGAACTGCCTGTTAGTATTAAGGATCTCTATGCAATTTAAAACCAGATCTCAGTATCTGAATTTCCTAACAGTTACACTGCTTATGTTAATTAAAAAAACAAAAAACACCCCCCCACACACACTACATGGATCACTATACTGTGTTTTCTTACAAAATTGAAGTTACCCATGCTGTTTCACATGACACTTCCAAACTTCAGTGAAATTAGTACAAAGACCTTTTACTATATGACCTTTTGCTCACAGATTGCTATGCACAAAGTACATCCCAATGTATCCAAGCCCCTGTTCCACCAACTCCTGCACAATTATCCAAATTATGGCTATGTTCATCATTGTGAATCACTAAGCCAGTGTCTTTCCTGGTGTAACAGGGTGGAATTCACTTCTTGTGAGCACTCCTTGTCCAAGTGTACGCACCTCCATTCTGTTTGTGGTGGGTCTTCAGTGACTCAGCCCTCCGGCCAAGTCACACAGTCTGTATGTGAAATACAAATCAAACCCCTTCTGAGGTAAACAGTCCAACAGGGGCCTATCCCTGTACCCCTCAGTTGGCCTCTCTTTTTGTAGCCCTCCCTGGGCTCAGGTCCTTACTCAGCCCATCAGTCTTTAAATGGCCTCTGCTCTGGTATCAAGCTGTACCTAGAGGTCTTACTCCCTGGAAGCAATATCTTTTCCCCCTCAGACCCTTTCTGGCCCCAGCTTTCTAGCTGGGACACTGAACAGTTCAGTTCTTCTTCTGGGGGTACAACAAAGTCCAGGCCATTTCCCTAGTGGCTAACGGGGGGAACCTGGGCCCGCCCACTACTCCAGGTCCCAACCCCGGGGCCCTAGATAGCAGCTGTCTTCCACATCCCTTTAACTAAACTGAGTAGCTGCTATAATTCCCTGGGCCACTTCCCCATGGCCCCAGCATATTCCTCACCCTTACCTCAGGGCCTTGTCCTAGTTGAGTCCCAGTAGCCAGCCAGAAGCACCTTTTTGCTCCTCCAACAGCTGCTCTGTCCAAAGTCCTGGAGGTCCTTCAGCCAGCCAAGAACACCATCTTTACTCCTCTAGGGCTCCAGGAAGTAACTGTTCTCTGCTATGCACTGCAGCTCTTTAGACTAGCCTGCTGGGCCCTGATGTGGCTGTGTGGGATGCAGCCATTTAGGCAACTTGGAAGACCCTCTTCACTTCCCCTTTTCTGTGATGGGGTATGTCAGGGCCACAATGCCACCAACAGGAGGCCTCAGGGCCTAGTCCACCCCATGACATCTGGTCATCCAAACCCCCATTTATCTATTTTCCTTTTTAAGATTCTCCAAAAGACTTAGTATTTTAAATACTTGTCATTTAAACTGTATTTGCTCCAATATAAGGTTACTCAAGAAATGAGGGCTTGGGGTGGTGGAAGGGGTGGAGAGAAGGGGTCTAGATTTATTAACTTGTGTGGTTCTTCTAGGGAGAGTATCTTGAAATGCATAATTCAGGGTGACTCATTCAGTTTAATAGTAAAAAATAATTCAGCTTCAGTTTGCTAAAGCACTGCTACCAGGAGAAAACTAGACAAACAAAATCAAGGGAACATATATATATTACTCCATCGTTCTAAACTTTTGTCCTGAACCTTTGTTAAACTTCACTCAACACTGACTCCGAGTACTATTAGTAGCCAGTAGAGGGAAATGTTGCTCCAAGATACTCAAATATATCCTATTTCCCTACTTAAATTAGTGGGAAATAGAAAGTGAAATAAATTGCTGCACAAATGTTTTACCTTTGAATTTTGTTACTATACCAAAGATGTAAGATCCCCTGGCAATCAGAAGTTATTGGCTACAATCTGTATGGATTCAGTCAGCTTTCTGCTGTAAAATAGACCATTCATTTCAACAGAAAATGAGCACTATTTGTAGAATAAGCCCATCTCAGTATTCTCTGTATGCAGAAAGGAGTCAATGTGATGTGATGAAAATGATTTCCCACAATTAAAAAGGAATTCTTAACTCAGAACAGAGCCCCTGAAAACCAAGGGAAGAACATGGTGGGTTGTGCTTTTATATCAAAATGAAAAAATAAATCACAGGCAAAAATGTATTTTGTACTTCTAACACTAACTACAGCATCACATATACCTAAAAGTTAAAATCCTCACAAGCCCATTGTAGGTATTAAAAAGCTCCTCCGAGTTAAAAGTTAAATGTAAAAGAAAACCAGACATTTAGAAGGAAGCATCTCTCAGGAGGACAGACTTGTTTCTGTGGACTTTACTATACAGGGGAATGTGTTTTAGTGAGTACAACAGAATACTGTAGCTGAAATGATAGTCGAGTACAGTTCTGCTCCATAGCAAACTTCTTGAATAACTGGAATCTAACATTTAGAGAGTTTGCTGGTTTATGACGGATTCTTCACTTGGAACAGATTATTGTTTGCAATAGGCTTTTCATTTTTCTAATTTGCTCATATGCAACATGGCAAGATCATTCAAAAAAACCCTCTGATTAAGTATACAAACAGCTCATACAAGTATTTGCTCACACGATTGTACACACACAAATAAGAGGAATTTTGAAGATTAATTCAGTCTTGTGGCATATTGAATACACAGTATGTTAGTATCAATGAACTCTGGCTTTCCATTATAACACAATGGCTTTTGTACTCACCCCTTGAAAATGCCAGAGTTAGGCTTGTGATGGCTTGTTAAAGGCACGGATGCATTTAAGAGTAATATTTTTGAATGATCGTATCTGAGCTTCTCTTCATAGCCTCCTTCTGCAAAATGTTTAAGTTTGCAGATGTACTTTCTCAATGACTGAATAGACTTTGTGATTTTGAATTTAATACAGATTGATAAGTAACAGACCTAAGGGTGAACAAAGGGTTCATGTGCTGATCCCAACCTTGACACAACTATTTAATGATGCCCAACCAAAGCTAAACATTACAGATAAGGTTCAGCTGATAGGTATATTACTTGGTGTTGCAAAGTCATACCATATAATGCTGCTGGTTCACAAAAAACCCTTTATTCCAGGATCCCAGGGATGAGTTTGGGTGCACTTATAGTTTGCTGAACATTGTAATTAACATTCAAACTTCTCCGGGTTTGGCCATACTAAATAGGCCAGAAAACAAAGAACTAAATCATCTTCCTGCAGCCCAGGCCTAAGCAAGCTTGATAAGGCATTATCTCCAAGGCACTTATTAGGTCCTCTTGAAACCACATGCTGACTGATAATTACCTTTCGATGGGCTCAGGGGAGTCATATAATTTGATTTGAATCAGATCTACTGAAAAGGAGCTGTATGGCTTTCACAGTTTTTATTCATGTTCGTTATTAGGTTTCCTCCTATCACTCTGCATAGAAAATGTATAATTGTTTTGATTGTGCATAAATTTAATGTAGTAGGATAATAGGTCCCATGGGTAGGCAAATTGACTTCAAGTTAAGCCTTGCTCTATCATTCCTGCTCCACCAAACAGTGAAGGACACTTATATGCAGCTTCACTAATTATTCCACTTTCCTTCAGAGGTTAGCAAGCATTTTATTTTCATACTGTTTCTTTAATCTGTCCTACAGGAAGTTATTTATTGACACTTCATGTGATAAACAGAAAAACTGATTAGGCTTGATGAATCAAAGCAAAGCAGATGAAAGTATAGTATAATAGCTTCATAGATACAAAATATTGATTTTCCTTCAGTAATGGAACTAAAAGTGAAATTATGATGATCTTCACCTTGTTGGGGGCAAAGCTGCCACTTCAGAACTCATCTTAGATCCACTCCTGTTCAGTAATGTAACTCTTCTACCTGATTCTCCTTCCAGGTGTTAAGGGGTTCTTCACTCCTGTCATATATTCAGTGACAAATTATCTCTGGTGTGTGTTCAATTAGTCTAATACTTCCCTCTAGAGACCAGAAGAAAGGCCACCAATATGATTTACAAAATTTGGTTCATGAAAGGGTTCATGATCCCTGCCTGCATTTTTGCATGCAGGAGCTAGAAGAGAGCCAACCCACATGAATTTGCTTGGAAATTAAGAAACTCAAATTTCCAAGGAGAAATCATCCCCTAGCATCCTGCCTTAACAAATCCCAGGATGCCACACATTTCACCTTAGTTAATCTTTGGGGTTGCTACAGTGCTAATTTTTGGAGAAAACTCTTGGGTGGAGCAAGGCAGTCCACCTGAACCAGATTGTACTCAACAAGTTAAAACCATACTCAGTAAAGTTCACAAATGCATTGAATCTCAAAGCTTAAGCTTTGTTCAGCTGTAGTTGAGATGCCATTAAAACTATTTCTTACACTTCTAACCAACAAGACTGCTACATCTCCACTGGCTAGTAAGAGTCTGAGGAGAAGCAGCAGTAGGGAAAGGCCTAGGAAGAGGGCCAATGGGATGGAATATTGGACTGGCACAGGAAACTGAGTGTGAAAAAGGTTCAGGATTGGGGGGATAGATACATTTTCAGCTGCTTCTTACATCCTGAAACAGTTTTGCCCATCCCATTATGGGAAAAACCTTAACTTCTCTGTAGCACTGAACGCTGGGCCCCACAGCATGGGCCCAGATCAGGGTAGGGAGGGCATATCAAGGCAGGAGAAAAAATTTCTAATCAAAGTTCCAATGGAAAATTGGGTTTTAAACTAAAATGAATTTTTTTGCAGTGTTCACTTCCCATAGAAAATTTAGACCTTGCACAGAAAAAGCAAAACCCTTCAAACTGAAAAAGTTTATGGCTGAAGCCATAGATCAGCTTCACTCATTAATAGTGTGACAGGGTCGGGCCAGATGGCTACAGGAGAGTGATAGAAGGCAGATATATTAGCTCCAGGTTAAGTAGGTCCCTTTCCCTGGGAAAGGTAACAGGGAAGGTTCCAGAATAACCAGGAACTTTCTGGAAACAATTAAGGCACATGGGCTGCTTAGAACACCTGCAGCCAATCAAGAAGCTGCTAGAATCAATTAAGGCAGACTAATCAGGGTACCTGGGTTTAAAAAGGAGCTCACTTCAGTTTGTGGCACGTGCGAGGAGCTGGGAGCAAGAGGTGCAAAAGCTGAGAGAGAGAGAGAAGATGTACTACTGGAATACTGAGAAGTACAAGCGTTATCCAACATCAGGAGGAAGGTCCTGTGGTGAGAAGAAGGTGTTGAGAGGAGGTCATAGGGAAGTAGCCCAGGGAGTTGTAGCTGTCATGCAGCTGACAGGTGCAATCCACAGGGCCCTGGGCTGGAACCCGGAGTAGAGGGTGGGCCCAGGTTCCCCCCCCTCCTCCCAACTCCCTACTGGATACCGGAGGAGCTGAACTGGACTGTGGGTTCCACCAGAGGGGAAGGTCTCTGGCCTGTTCCCCGATCTACCAGGTGGATCAACAGACTGCAGGAATTCTTCTTCTTCCTTTCCCCATGCTGGCCAATGATGAGGCTAACGGAGTGAATGGCAGATTTGAGCCATGAAAGTGGCCAAACTGATGGCTGCCGTGAACCTCTGAGGCGAGAAAATCTGCCAATAAGCACAGGACCCACCAAGGCAGAGGAGGAACTTTATCACAATAGCTATATGGAAACAGAGATACCTCAAGTAGTAATACTATACATATTTCTCTGCAGTACATTGATCCTACTCCAGAATTGACATTTTTTCTTGCATCTTGAACTAGGAATGCTGGAATCAGAAGCAGCTATTGGTAATATATTAATTTTAGATCATGCTCCAATGATACTTACCCTAGCCATAGATTATACATCATTAAAACCTTCTAGGTGGAAGCTGAAGAAATTGCTACTAAAAGATGCAAAGTTTTGCTCCAGAGTGGATTCAGTCATCTCTAACTTTATACACCCAGAAATAAGTTACTCAGTTACCTCAGATACTATCATTTTGGAAGGTCTGAAAGCTACTGAAATGCCTGCCAAAAGGAGAGAGAGAAAGACTTACGCTACTAGACTCTACAAGGAAGTAGATGAATTTCAGAGAATGCAAATAAGTGACCCAAATAATGTAAACCTCCTACATTCTCTAATCAATGGAAAATTGAAATATAATATAAAATATATAATATCCACTCAAGTCAAATTTGCATTCAACAGGGTCAAATAAAGATATTATGAATGGGGAGACAAAAAAGGTAAGCTATTTGCCAGAAGACTTGATGGAACTAGCCAACAACAACATTTCTTCCTTATTACGAGAAGACAGGAGTGCTATCCTGGAACCAAGCTTTATATAAATCAGACAACCAATTTGCTGCTAATAAATTTGATTATTTAATTGAAGGCCTAGCTTTTAAATACCCTACCTTCACAGTAAGTGCTGTTTATGGACAAAGCTATATGAATTCTGATATGGATGGCTTTCTGGCAGATTTCTACAAAATGTTTTCTAATCAGTTTTCTTTCAAAGGTCTTCATTGAAATATTTCAAAAAGGAGCCATGTTTTAAGACACAAGACCTGCTTTAATTACTTTAATATTAAAGAACAAAGGTAGTTGCAACTGTGGCAACTTCCATCCCATATCACTATTGAACAGAGATTGCAAAATAATTGCAATTATAAGGACATGACATGACTGAACACTATCAGCATTATATATACAGATCAACTTGGTTTCATTAAAGGAAAATTGGCTGGTGATAATGAGAAAAAACTCATTTGATCCAGCTCAGATGTTCCCTCCATAACCTTACCTCTATGTTCAGAGAAAGCCTCTGAAAGGTAAGGCCATTCAACCCTAATGGCTGTCCTAAAAACTTTGGATTTAGACCAACATTCTTGAACTAGGTCTGAGTATTACATGACTCTCTCCTGACTTCGCTATCAACTACTGGAATTATTTCTCCCACATTTCAGCTAGAAAGGACACGACAGGTATTGAAGGTATGACTATAGAAAGGAATGAATTAAAAAAATCAGCATATATACTGATATTTTTGTACTATTGAAGAATCCATCCTCATTAATCCCATCATTATGGAATTGTAGTTGATATTTTTGGAAAAGTCATGAAAGGATACATTCAAAAGACCAGATCCCTCTCAGTTTCAGCAGTTTCCATTTCAAATATGAAAGAAAATATCAATATCTAAATAAGTTATTTGTCCAAAATGGTTTCTATAAATATGGACTATACATTAAAAGAAATGTTCAAGGATATAGAATGGAAGCATCTTCTCCTCCTATCATTACTGGGGAGAATAGAAATAGCCAAAATTACTACCTGACTAAGATTGATTTATATCATTAGCCTATTGCAATTCAACATCTCTTCTTTGCTCTTAGCTCAAATAAACAGACTTATTATGCAATTAATATAGGATTTTAAAAAAACAACCTTGCTTATCTCACAAGACCCTTAAGAAATATCAGGTACTATTGGGCTCCCGAACATTTTTTAAGGCTAGACTGGCAACACACAGTGAGTGCTAGAGGTGCAAATAGCCACATGCCAGCCTTTCACATATCCCCAATACTTGTCAAAAACGTATATGCTCTCTCAAAAACATAAGCGATGCTATCTTTCCTTCTCCAAGCTTTTGTATTTTAGGGGTGCTGGATGAGCTGGTATTCCCAGATAACATTAAGATAGGGATTGTAGTAACTATTTTAGTGGCCAAAAGAGTTACTTTGAAAAAATGGAAATTCCACACACAGATTGGCTTACTGAGCTCTCTACTATTGCATTAATGGGGGGTGGGGGGGAATGATTGTCTAATAGAAATGCTTGGGGAAAAAGTAAGATGTCTGGTCACATGAAACACTATTGCATACTTTTGCAGTACAGTACATATTTACCCCATGTTCTCACTTATTTATCACTTTACTAATTAATGCCCTGCATGACTTCTATGGTTTCAAGGTTTTTTTATTTGTTCTTCCAGGTTTTAAAAATAATGAACATTGAATTTTGTATGCTATTTCCATCGTTGTCCATGTATTTACATATGTTTTGTTATTGTTTGTAATTTAGATAAAATCATAAAAATAAAAGTTTAAAAAACCCAACCCACAGGAAAACAAAGACAAAAACAACATAGAAAGAAATGAACTGGGCCATTTTGGACCATCACTTTGCTTGCTCTGTGTGTATGTTGTCCCCTCTTCTGCCACCCGTTGACTTTCATGTCTATTTAAAGTGATCAGCTCTTTGGCATATGCAGTTTTGCAGTGCCCAGCACAATGGGGTGCTACCATAATAGACATGATTGATATTGAATATAAAACTATTTTAAAAATTGCTGAATGAATTGTTGGAACAATTAAACATCCCAGCCCTAAACTGAATAAAGCACCTCAAAATGCAACTAAAGTTGCTGATAGGACAAACATGATATTTTGTACATTGAATGTATTGTGTTGGAGGACCTAGGTAAAAGGAAGATATCAGTACAATAAAATACAGAGTGTAATGCTAAAAAGTCCTTATATTGGGGAAAAAAACAGACAAGATATGAAAATAGCATTGACAGCAAAAGTTACATAAATTGAAGCCTGTGCATGCTTATTGTATGGCTTATATAAGACAAAATGCTTAACATTAGCTTTCTTCCAATCAACGAATGGGTGAGGTGGAAAGTTTAAAAAAAAAAAAAGAAACCAAGTGAAGGGCTGTAGTTGGAGAATACCAGACCAGAGACTGAGATAACTATTGTGAAGTAGAAGAGAACTTTCCTGTTACCAAGGAATGTAGTAACTTGGGCCCCTACCTTTTCTATCTTATCTGTCATATAAGAGAGACTATATATGACAATGATTCTGTCTGAAAATTTATAAATAAAGACAAAAATTGATTAAGTCTAAGTTGTTTGGATTTGTACTTCCGTTTTGCACCTTACAAACTTCAGGCCATTCAGGAACTATTCTATTAGGAGTTTCCTTACTCAGATCTAATGTAATGTAGTATGATTTTATTTAATTAACAAACATCTTTAACCGAGGTTAACAAAAGTGAATTCATTCCATTTAATTTGGCATGATAGTATACTAAACTACAAGCAGATGCAAAGTTAGTAATTCTATTTAAAGAAGGTAAGTCATTCCCTGAGATGAAGTGATAATAGAATGATTTTCACCTACCCATTCATTAGTTGCCATGGCTTTAATTTGTTTGCTTTGTTATGTTTAATTTGTTTGCATTCTTAGTTGTCAGTTTATTTCTCTCTGCATTCCAAACAACAGTAATTTTAACCTTCAGGAAAACAATTGCAGTTAACAATATGGCCTCATTTTTAAATTCACTCAGAACTTCCTTCAGAAACTCCCCTTTGGGTTAAGATTAATGAAACCCTTCTGCCAAGTGATGTTAGCAGTCATAGACCAGACTTAATTCTGTTGAGAGGTTTGACAGGGTTGAGAGTCACCACCACAGCACCTCCTGCTGGCACATCTGGGAATTGCTCTATCCTCTGCAGGGCACCATCTCCCAGTGGTGTCCCATTCATTCATCTGCTCCCCCATTGGTATCTGGGCCCACATTGCTCCCTGCTCAGCAACGTCCGCTTCTGGTCACTGCCCTCCAACAGTGCCCCTTAGTCCATCCTCACCCCCTTTCAGGAGTGGTGTGTGTCTGTTAACAGCAGTCTTTCCACTTTGCTCCTGGTCAACCACAGGGCCACCACAACCCCCAAAGGTCTAGCCTCTCTCCTCAAGGGCCAGCTGCAGTCTATAACGGCCTATCTTCCACAGCCAGGTGCTGTACAAGGTGGAGACCCAGGCCCATGCACTACTCTGAATCCCAACCCAGGGATCCTCTAGTGGCAGCCTCTGTGCCCTCCTTCACACCCCTCATCTGTCTGTCCATCCTCCCTGGGTCACTTCTCTGACCCCTTGCACCCTCTCAGCTCTTTCCTCAGGGCCTGCAGCCTGGCAGGTATTGGGCTGGAGCTTCCTTCTGTTCCCCAAAGCCTGCCCAGCACTGCCCTCTGCTCAGCACTGATTGGCTCCCCACATAGGCCCTCTCTGATCGGCTGCCATTCCACACAGCTGCTCTGGCCTGTTGTAGCCCAATCTTGCCTGGGGGTGGGGCACCACCCCACCAAAAGGGGTCCATTTGAAATTAAAATAATAAAATCATTGGTATAAGACTCCCCACCTAGAACCTAATCCACTCCTAGGTTTTAGCAATTTAATTTCAATCCCATGTCAACCTTTCAGGCATTTCTTCTTCACTGATAACTCAGGAGTCTTTGGGAATACATACTTTTTATTTGGAAAATACACAACAATAATATTTACATGGAGATAAAATGAACAAGAGTGTCTGAGAAATATCACAGCTTTGTAGGCCCAGTTATTAATCGCTTGGCTTATACAGGTCTGGAACTCTTACTCACAAAACAATCTCCACCTACCGACAACCTTACTGTGAATCCAGTTAAATCAATGGTAGAAAGGTGGAAGAAAGATCTTCCTAAGCATGTTTACTCCAATGCCACTTCACCAAATGCCTGCACAGCTTTCCCTGAATCTGGTCTTTGGAGAGTTCAGATCTCTGGCAGAAAACCCAGAGCAAAGCAAGCCGCCTATGCAAAGCTCCTGCTCTCTCACATAGAGACCCTCTGCTCCCCTTGTTGAATTTGGCCTCCCTGGCTAACCAGAGTCCACAACATGTCAGCTAGGAACCAAACTTCCTCCAGGCTCTATTTTTGTAATTTCTCCCCACTTTCAAAAATATATTTACATGCAACCTGAACCACAAACTTTTAATAATATGACATCAAATGCTATACAGAAAGATAGCGTTGAGGAAGAACTATAATTTATGGCAGGTATATCTGCGAAAGCTAGGTCATGTTTTAGTCGTCAGTGGTCCCCCCCCCCACCACTCCTTTCTCCTACAGATGGAGCAGAAAAGCATCTTTTCCCTTTAAGCCTTCTAGATCTGGGGCATCAACATAGATTGGGCATCCTTTACCAATGTCACAAAGAAAAACAGTTATGGACATGTTGGCAGTGACTCCAGACAAGGTTGCATTTAGACTTTCACTTGAAGCAGGATTAAATTCTTTATTTGTTTTCACAAGTTAATGATTGAATTTAGTCTCTAACTATAAAACAATAACTCTTCAGGAAACAATTGCATTTACTATAATATTTCTGGGGGAAATATTTACCCATTTATTCAAAGGAAACTTTTTTTTTTAAAGTTATCCATCTCCTTTTTTGGATGATCAGAGGAAGGACGGATTGATACAGCTGAAGAACCAAACTTTACACTTCCACCACAAAAAAAGTTTCTCGGGAGTTGCCCACCTTACCACTTAAACACATACCCCATTACCCGCTACAGCCTATATTTATTCCTTCTCCTCCCACCCCACAGACCAAAGAAGAGAACTTGAAACTCTTATTCCTAAGCTATCTATCAGAGCAGAAATCTTTCCTCCTACCCCCACTAAGTGGCTCCCCAGTGAAGTTCTGTTTCCCGCACCCTTAAGACTCCTGCAGAGTCCTGCTGCCCCATCACATATGTACCTCCTCCAAGTTCTCTACTCCATTTAACTGCTAAACACTGACATTATTTTAGAAAGTTGCCACACAAGTTAGTTTAGGCAAGGTCTACTCTATAGATTTCTGCCGACATAGCTATGTCAGCCAGGGACATGAAGAGGCGTGACCCCTTACCAACACAGCTGTACCAGCAGAAGTCCCTAGTACAAATGTTCTATACTGGCATAGTGACACTTAGTGATATAGCTTGTTTTTTTCACTGGAGATGGTTTTCATATTCTAGTTCAAAGTTCAGCTCTGCAGCTACAGCTTCATCCACAGTAGGAATGCTTTTTTGAGGACAGTATACAGGTAGAGCACTCCTAGTGTAGACATGGCCTCAGAGTTCCTCACGTTAATTAGGTCTTTTTGTGTGGGCACATGCGAGTGAGTGTGATCTCTCAGAATCCAGGTGTTCATTCTTCTAGAACAATGGACTACATTTTGCATATTGCAGCAAGGTTACCCAAAAGCATGTACTATAAAGCTGCATTCATTAGGCTAATGATGTCTTTATTCTTCACATGTACTGAACTTAATCTGTTAGGCATAGTTTCTGAACTGCTGATCGAGTGTGGCAGAGAGATTCTGAGTCAAGAAGTGTAGCAGCTGAAGGCCACATACATGTTAGCCTCATCTCATATTGTATGTTCTATTCAGCTGTGCAACAGGAACAAACTTGTGACTAAAACTGGAGAAAACTAAAAGTACAAGGAAGGGCCATTATTTTTGTACCATTAGAAGTCAAAAGATAGATAAGAATGATTCCTGACTCTAGAGGCAGAAAATGAATGGATTCTTGTTTTGGTGAAATATGATTATGTAGAAACTGAGAAAAAAATTCAGAAGTACACAAATGACTTGAAACCTAAGTTCCATTGCAATAGTGATTTACGCACATAAAACTTAAGAGCCTAAGTCACTTTTGAAAATGGGACTTCTAAAGCAGAAAGGCATTTTTAAAAATGTTACTGTGATAGGTGGACTAGGACCAGACGCTCGCTGCTGAAGGCCTCAGGGTTCTGTCACACTCGTCTCAGGAAAGAAGCAGTAGAGAGGTTCTCCAAGCTGCTTAGAGTTGCTGTGTGCAACACAGCCAATGAGAGTGTCTGCAGGTATCAGCCAATCAGGGCCCCGCAGGATCATCTAAACGGAGCAGCATGGACAGAGTGAGTTCAGTCTGCTTACAAGGACTGGGAGAGCAAGAGGTCCTCCTAGTTGGCTGCAGAGGCTAAGGCAAGTAGTTGCTGGCAGGGAGTGAGGAAGCTAGGGAATAGCTTCTGGTTAGTTGCTGGGACTCAATTAAGATGGGTGACGGGGAAGTGGCCCAGGGAAACGCAGTTAGTTAAAGTGACATGGCTGCTACTTAGGGTCCCTGCACTAGGACCCAAAGTAGTGGGTGGGTCTGGATGCCCCCTTTGCCAACAGTCATTGGGGAAGTGACTGTGCCTGGAGATAAGGGAGTTTCGACAGGCCCAGGGAAGGGACTGTACATGGATCTGTTATCCCCCAAGAAGGGGATTGAACTGAGACTGACCCAGCTAGAGAGCCAGAGTCAGAAGACTAGAGGGCAGGTGAAGAGCCTCCAGGGAGGATGCACCTGAGGGTGCTACTCCATCCCAAAGCAGGAACCCTGCATGAAACCTGGCCAACTAAGATCCTGAGATAGGCCTATTGGTCAGACTGAGAACTGGAGCCAATAGAGGGCTACCAAGATGTTGCAAATGGAAGGGTACCACGATAGGACCTGTTGGACTGTGAAGAGACTGAGCCTGGGGAGGGCTACAGGACATTACTGAGAGCTTTGAGACAATGTACTCCAGAAAGCGTTTGTTTTGTTTGCACAGAGATTGTGGATGAATTGGCTGGAGGGCTGAGTCACCAAAGACCTGCCGGACAAGCGCAGTGGCTGATGGGGCACGGTGAGCCAAGAAACTTAGAAAACTACAAGCATGCACACATTCAACCAGGGGACGCTCACAAGAGGTGGATGCCACTCTTCATCAATGTCTTGGAAGTAGTATTTTGAACCATTCATGCAAATACTGGACTGGATCAGCTAGTCTATAGGAGCTTCCTGTGGTGCACGACTAGGGGAGAAAAGGGAAAATTTACAAAAATACAATGATAAAGTTACTGTAAAAGTATCACAGCAACTCCTAGAGGTCTCAACTGAGGTCAGGACCCCTTTGTACTAGGCACTGAACCACATAGCAAGAGATGGTCTCTGTTCCAAAAAGCCTACAATTAAAATAGATGGGACAGAAAAAGGATGGGAGGGGAAAAACAGGTACACCTAGAGAGGTAAAATTATTTCTTCAAGATTATCCATCAGGTTGCAGCATTATGTATCTTTGGACCTGACTAAGCTCCTGAATTCTGACAGAAGGCCTCTTGCAATTGCTCCAGGCTGCCTATTGCATTTTATGATTCACTGCCTAACAGAAAACTCGGAGTACTTGTGGCACCTTAGAGACTAACAAATTTATCTGAGCATAAGCTTTTATGGGCTAAAGCCCACTTCATCAGATGCATGCAGTTTTCCATGAAGTGGGCTTTAGCCCATGAAAGCTTATGCTCAGATAAATTTGTTAGTCTCTACGGTTCATAGATACTAAGGTCAGAAGGGACCATTCTGATCATCTAGTCTGACCTCCTGCACAGCGCAGGCCACAGAATCTCACCCACCCACCCCTATGAAAAACCTCACCCATGTCTGAGCTATTGAAGTCCTTAAATCATGGTTTAAAGACTTCAAGGAGCAGAGAAGCCTCCCTCAAGTCAACCATGCCCCATGCTACAGAGGAAGGCGAAAAACCTCCAGGGCCTCTCCAATCTGCCCTGGAGGAAAATTCCTTCCCGACCCCAAATATGGCGATCAGCTAAACCCTGAGCATATGGGCAAGATTCGCCAGCCAGATACTACAGAAAATTCTTTCCTGGGTAACTCAGATCCCATCCATCTAATATCCCATCTCAGGGGATTTGGCCTATTTACCCTGAATATTTAAAGATCAATTACTTACCAAAATCCCATTATCCCATCATACCATCTCCTCCATAAACTTATCGAGTAGAATCTTAAAACCAGATAGATCTTTTGCCCCCACTGCTTCCCTTGGGAGGCTATTCCAAAACTTCACTCCTCTGATAGTTAAAAACCTTCATCTGATTTCAAGTCTAAACTTCCTGGTGGCCAGTTTATACCCATTTGTTCTTGTGTCCACATTGGTGCTGAGCTGAAATAATTCCTCTCCCTCTCCTGTATTTATCCCTCTGATATATTTATAGAGAGCAATCATATCAACCTTCTTTTAGTTAGGCTAAACAAGCCAAGCTCCTTAAGTCTCCTTTCATAAGAAAGTTTTCCATTCCTCGGATCATCCTAGTAGCCCTTCTCTGTACCTGCTCCAGCTTGAATTCATCCTTTTTAAACATGGGAGACCAGAACTGCACACAGTATTCTAGGTGAGGTCTCACCAGTGCCTTGTGTAACGGTACTAAAACCTCCTTATCCCTACTGGAAATGGCTCTCCTGATGCATCCCAAAACCGCATTAGCTTTTTTCACAGCCAGATCACATTGGCAGCTCATAGTCATCCTATGATCAACCAATACTCCAAGGTCCTTCTACTCTTCCGTTACTTCTAATTGATGCGTCCCCAATTTATAACTAAAATTCTTGTTATTAATCCCTAAATGCATAACCTTACACTTCTCTGTATTAAATTTCATCCTATTACTATTACTCCAGTTTATAAGGTCATCCAGATCCTCCTGTATAATATCCCGATCCTTCTCCGAATTGGCAATACCTCCCAGCTTTGTATCATCTGCAAACTTTATTAGCACACTCCCACTTTTTGTGCCAAGGTCAGTAATAAAACGATTAAATAAGATTGGTCCCAAAACCGATCCTTGAGGAACTCCACTGGTAACCTCCCTCCAACCTGACAGTTCGCCTTTCAGTAGGACCCGTTGTAGTCTCCCCTTTAACCAATTCCTTATCCACCTTTTGATGTTCATATTGATCCCCATCTTTTCCAATTTAACTAATAATTCCCCATGTGGCACAGTATCAAATGCCTTACTGAAATCTAGGTAAATTAGATCCACTGCATTTCCTTTATCTAAAAAATCTGTTACCTTTTCAAAAAAGGAGATTAGGTTGGTTTGGCACGATCTACCTTTTGTAAAACCATGTTGTATTTTGTCCCATTTACCATTGACTTCAATGTCCTTAACTAATTTCTCCTTCAAATTTTTTTCCAGGACCTCGCATACTACAGATGTCAAACTAACTGGCCTACAGTTACCAGGATCACTTTTTTTTCCTTTCTTAAAAATAGGAACTATATTAGCAATTCTCCAATCATTCGGTACTACTCCTGAGTTTACAGATTCATCAAAAATTCTTGCTAATGGGCTTGCAATTTCAGGTACCAATTCCTTTAATATTCTTGAATGAAGATTATCTGGGCCCCCCGATTTAGTCCCATTAAGCTTTTTCAGTTTCGCTTCTACCTCAGATATGGTAATATCTACCTCTATATCCTCATTCCCATTTGTTATGCTACCATTATCCCCAAGATCCTCTTTAGGCATATTAAAGTCTGAGGCAAAGTATTTGTTTAGTTATTGGGCCATGCCTAGATTATCTTTAACCTCCACTCCATCCTCAGTGTTAAGCGGCCCCACTTCTTCTTTCTTAGTTTTCTTCTTATTTATATGGCTATAGAACCTTTTACTATTGGTTTTAATTCCCTTTGCAAGGTCCAACTCTACTTGACTTTTAGCTTGTCTCACTTTATCCCTACATGTTCTGACCTCAATTAGGTAGCTTTCCTTGCTGATCCCTCCCATCTTCCACTCCCTGTATGCTTTCTGCTTCTTCTTAATCACCTCTCTAAGATGCTTGCTCATCCAGCTTGGTCTACAACTCCTTTCTATGAATTTTTTCACCTTTCTTGGGATACAGGCTTCCGATAGCTTCTGCAGCTTTCATTTAATGTAATCCCAGGCCTCCTCTACCTTTAGATTCATAAATTCTTCAGTCCAATCCACTTCCCTAACTAATTTCCTTAATTTTTGAAAGTCAGCCCTTTTGAAATCAAAAACCCTAGTTGCAGATTTATTTTTGTTAATCCTTCCATTTAGTTTGAACTGAATTAGCTCATGATCACTTGAGCCAAGGTTATCCCCTACAACCATTTCTTCTATGAGGTCCTCGCTACTCACCAAAATTAAATCTAAAATGGCATCCCTCTAGTCGGTTCAGCAACTACTTGATGAAGGAATCCATCAGCTATCGCATCTAGGAAAATCTGAGCCCTATTATTATTACTAGCACTCGTCCTCCAGTCTATATCTGGGAAGTTAAAGTCTCCCATGATCACGCAGTTTCCATTACTATTTACTTGATTAAAGACATTAAAAAGGGCTCTATCCATATCCAAATTAGATCCCAGAGGTCTATAGCACACCCCAAGCATTATCGTAGGAGAGGCTTTACTAGTTTTCTTCCCCAATGTAATTTTTGCCCACACGGACTCTGTTTTATCCATTGCGTCGCTTCTTATTTCTTTACATTCTACCTCATCATTGATATACAATGCTACTCCACCACCTTTACCTTTGTTTCTGTCTTTCCTAAACAGCTCATACCCTTCAATACCTGTAGTCCAGTCATGACTACTATTCCACCATGTTTCTGTTATCCCTATAATATCTGGTTTCACTTCCTGCACCAGTAGCTCTAGTTCCTCCATTTTGTTACCTAGGCTCCTCGCATTGGTGTATAAACATCTTAATTTTTGCTGTTTGGCCTCGCTCACATTTTGTACCCTATTAGGCACAGTTATTCTACAGCCAGTATAACCTATTAGACTAGTATCCACACCGCCCTCGCTCCTTATATACATTCTCCTACCCACAGCTGTATCCTTTCTTACTTCGTCTTCTTCCCTTTCAATGCTAAAATCTGGCGTGGAGATTACCTGGACATCTCCCAACTATCTCCCCCTAATTCCTAGTTTAAAGCTCTCTTTATCAGTTGTGCCAGCCTTGATCCTAGAAGTCTATTTCCTTCCCTACTCAGATGAAGTCCATCCCGAGAGAACTGTCCTCTGTCTGTGAATGCCTCCCAGTGGCCATACATCCCAAAGCCCTCCTTATAGCACCACTGCCTAAGCCATCTGTTGATAGTCATAATCTTGTCACACCTTTGTTGCCCTTCTCTAGGAACAGGAAGGATCCCGCTAAAGATCACCTGAGCCTCAATTTCCTTAAGCGTCTTCCCCAGCCTAGCATAGTCTCCCTTAATACTTTCCAGCGAGAATCTAGCCGTATCATTTGTTCCCACATGAAGGATAATTAGGGGATTCTTTCCCGCTCCCTTTAGGATCATTTTCAACCTCAGGTCTACATCCCGTATCTTAGCACCCGGAAGACAGCACATCCTTCTATTCTCTGGATCAGCTCTAGTTACAGGCCTGTCTATTCTTCTCAATAAAGAGTCCCCGATCACACAGACCTGCCTTTTCCTGGTGACTGTGCTATTCTCCAGTGTCTCCCCTGTTCCCTCTGGCTGCAAGTTCTTTCCATTCCTATTCTCCCTTGTAATCCTCTTCAACCCATCCTGTATCCTCCTGGGGCTCATATTTCGTGTAGTCTCCCTTGACTCTTCCCCTTTTTCTATAGGACTAGCCTCTCTTCTCTTCTTCCTTACCCTTCCACCTTCAGCAAGTACCTGCCGAGCCCCTTCTTCATTTTCCAACTCTGCAAACCTGTTCCTAAGCTCTATTTCTCCTTCACTAGCCCGTCTTTTCCTCTGCCTGGTTCTTTGAGTCACGTGTTTCCACTGACCACTTTCCTCACCCAGTCTCCCCTCAAAATTCCCCAGCCCTGCTTCCATCCGTGAGTCTGAGCTTTTCCCTTCAGATACCTCATATCTTTGCTCCATCATCTGCTCAAACCCCTTCCTAAACTCAACCAGACTTTCCACCTGCATTTCCAAACCTCGGATCTTTTCCTCCATCAGCTCTATCAGACGGCATTTCATGCAGACAAAACTCTTACCGGTTCCCCCCTCCAGGATCATGTACATACCACAGCTTCCACATCCAGTCATCCTCAATGTGTCTTCCACTACAGGAGTCACTCCCACAGCTGCCTCCGTATCTGTCATCGCCTTCCCACCTAAATCCTGTTAATCTGGGAAACACAAGCCACACCAAAAAGACCACCCCCCCCCAGCAAAAGCAAACCACAATCCAAACTCCCCTTGCAAACTCCCACTCAAACTCCCCTGTTTAGAGCTCTGTTTGCTAGCTCCTGTGCCACTGCAGCTGCCTGACTGGCTGGCTACCTACCTTTATAGTACCCTTAGTCAGAAGCCCCACCCCCTAAGCAGGGCTCAGCTGCTCTCCCAGCACAAAGCCCCTACACACACACAAATACTAAAAATAAAAAACCAAGTACAACTACCTTCTCCTCCAACAGAACTCCCACTCAAACTCCCCTGTTTAGAGCTCTGTTTGCTAGCTCCTGTGCCGCTGCAGCTGTCTGTCACAGGTGCCACAAGTACTCCTTATTCTTTTTGTTGATACAGACTAACAGGGGTAGCACTCGGAAAACTCAAGAGTGGAAGATACCCTTGTAAAAGCCCTTTCTTTTTTTTCCCTCTCACCACCCCCCACTCCCCTACACACACACACACACAATTCTTAGAGGAAAAAGCGTTATGTGAAACATTTGTCCTCAGTCAAGTAAAACAAGAATCAGTTAAAACACTGATCAATTATTATGCTTGATTACACTAATTGGCCCTTGCATGCAAATTTACCAACTTGAATCATCAAATGAAGATGCAAATTTTTCAACATTGTTCACCATCCACACTTCGCAGAATAGCTCTCAATGAGCCACAGCTTATAATGGACAGACATTTGGACACTGAACAAGCTATGGAACTCTGTCACAAGTCACAAACTCTGAAAAAAAAATCAGCAAGCATCATGTGTGAGTGTAATGATCTAAAGGCATGCAGACCCATGGACTCAGCAGGCCAAGTCTCAAGACATAAAACTAGGTTTCTAAACAGTTGTAGAAAGTGCAGTTAGTTGTACCAGTGCCCTAGAGGATACTCAATTTACCCAGCATTTGAAGAGAAAAGTCAGATGAAATAAGACCATATCATGGGATACATTCTATCCCAAATAGAATTAATTTCCAAGAAAGGAGGAAAAAAATAGAATCCAACTTCTATGGACAAGGGACATGCAGCAAAATGTGTAAATACCGCAGTAGAGAGGTGACAGTAATAGGAGAGGGGGATACTGAACCAGAAAAAAGTTAATACATCAATTCAGCTTAGAGCCTGTCAGAGCTACACTGGCTTGTAAACTGAGCTGGACTAATGAAAAAGAAATGCTTGAACAAACCTCAGAAGGTAGAATAAAAACTGATAGTCTTCCAAAAAAGAAGAGTTAAAATATGCAGATGCTCGAAGTGTTGTAGTAATGTCCCAATAGTTGACATAATAGAGGAAAACAAAAACACTATTGACAGTAAAACAGCAAAAAGGCAGATCTAGTAAAAACAAATACATCCTTCTTTCTATTTTGAATCATTGAGAGACAGGAAAACAAGCAAGTTTTTTTACAAAGGAAAACAACAAACAAATAAACCAACCCCACAAGAGAAGCAGGAAGATTGTTGTTGGTAAAAAGACTAAACCACAGCTCGTCCTTAGCACCATTTCAAATAAGAGGACAACTACTCTTTTGAATGTAACCATAGTTTTACAAAATAAAAATAAAATTAAAAAAAACAACCACCTAGTGAAGTTCTACAGAAATGCAATAGTGGCAGTACTTTTGGTATGAGTATTGTAAAAATATATTATACAAATATAAAAGTTTATTAGCCCATGGTAGGTTTGCAAAATACTCAAAGGGACTACAATGATGTGTGTATTTAAGGCCCCTGAAAAAGGTAACTTGAGAACACCAGCACCACTGAAGGTTGGTATAGAGCATGAGCTGTTAGAATGGAGCGGCCTGCTGGGGCTTGACTAACAAAAGAGCATTTAACCCCCTGCCCTAAAAGTTTTCCTGCATTTATGCCCACAAGACTCATACAAATTTCTTGTTTTCACGCTGAAGGCCATAAACAAAACCAGAAGGCTGTACAGAAATACCAATTATGATAGGAGACGCTCAGAGATCTATTTCCCCATGTCCATCTGTCAATAATGCGAAACTTGATGCTCTCCTCAATTTCTTCTCCCACTTCCATCTCTGTGTTTGTCCATTTTGCCTCCTACAAAAGGATCACCCTCCCAAAGCCTGTTGAACCCTCAATCTTCCCATTTAAATCTTCACTATAACTCACTTGTCTACAAGAAGTGAATTGATGTAGACCACCAAATTAATCTTTATTTTAATACAGCTAGTGAGATGTGTACACACCACAACTGGATATCCAGAGATTTTATTACTGTCAATTACCTTACTGTTAGTTATGATCATTCACTGCATCATATCTAAGATGAAAGCTCCTTGCATCTGGGATTGTTTTCACTTGTTCTATAGAACATCCAAAATACCTGAGAGAGCTGTAGATGACCTTTGCACATAGGATACCAAACAGGTGTAAAAATATAGTTACTGAATGTGTGCCCCATATGTAATGTAAGACTCAACTGTTGTTGAACACATGCTATGATTAATCCAAAAATGCTTATGGTGCTTCCCTGGCATCTTATTTTCAACAGGATGGAACTGATGGCTGTTGACAGATGGGTGGTTGATGCACAGCCTTCTTTGTAGAGGCATATGCTTCACTGTCAAGTGATCGATTTGTTGTAATGAATATCAGGGAGTCTTGCTGTTCTACTACCAAGGAACCCAACAGTGTTAGAGGAACAATACAAATCAACCACTAAAAGAACAAAGAGAGATCAGCATCACTGTCTGTGAACAAAACACTGGTAGGTGGCACCTTGATTCTATATCTGGTCCCCAAAAGGTATCTCAGAAGGAATGATCTCCCTCCCAAGTCCTCCTTCTACTTAAGGAACCAACTTTCCTGTTTAACATTGTTTGGAAGTAGCTCTGTCATTGGTGGAATCATTTCTGATTTTGCTAGTTACATTGCACATTATCCAGATCCTCAGAGGAACAGGGTTGACGGCTTCAGGTGCCTATATAATGTATTATTCTTATTTAAGGAAGACATTGTTCTCCTCACGTTTACAACCTAAAATGAAAAAAATACATAGAACAAGAATGAGTCTTCAGAGTCAAGGAGGGCTATGGCTATGGTCTCTTCACCTCACTGCATCTGACAGTGCAGGCAGAAAAATGCTGTTTTTACCTTTTCAAAAAGTGTAGTAAATGATCTTGTCTTGGGTGCCTGGTTTAAACGCTTTGCTTGCCTTGGCCACGGCTGGCTCTGCTGTACTTTCCGTCAGTTCTTTAAGTCATGCAGACCAGATTAGTTCAAAAATTGGTTTAGACCCTCTCTAGAATCTTGTTATTACAGGTCACCTTTTTAGCTACTCAGGTTCATACCCATTCTGGGTCCATGTAAGAGGGTCCAGATTGGTTTCCTTTCCCTGTTGAGGAGGCCCCAGCCCTCCTTCCAGAGCTGATTGTACTTCAGGCTTTCTCCTTAAGACAGGAGCCCCTCACTCTCTTCCTTGGAGTTGTAATTTGGGCCACCTCAACAGCCTTAATCAGCTTCCCCTCCAGCTGGTCCTTTTCCCCATGCCCCTTTCATCCTCAGCCTAGGTGAGTTCAGCAAGCGGACCTTCCCCTGAGAGTGGCTCTCTTCTTTTGAGGGAAGAAACGGTATATATATATATAGTGTTATTCCCAGAATTTGTCCCGATTGGCTGTGAGAGAGAGGGGAGCACTTCCCACCTATTCTACAAGGGTCCTGGTTCTGGGTCCTTAAAGAAAGTCTAGGTTTTCCCCTAGCCTTAGGTATTCTCCTGGAACCATCCTTCTCTCTCTTCTTTGCCTTTGCTAGGTCTTCATCCACTCTATAAGTCCTGGGACTTAAAGGGACATTCCACAGAAGTGCCATTAACAGACAACTAGTCCTTACTATCCTTAAGGGGACCATTACCTTGTTAAGTTTCCCTTGCAAAAGAAGAATGCCACCTGATACTATGATTTTGACAGAGCACGTCACCAGCACCACTCCGCCTCATTAGAGCTATTATTTATTACAAGATGTACTTAAAGTATAAGAGTTTATACAAACCCACGTTAGCTATATTGCTAAAGTATTTTGAAAAAAAAATCTAAATTTCCTCCTTGATGGTCTTCTTGGAAAAATGCACATTGTACATATGCATGTTAAACTGTCCCATAACTTAAGTCATCTATTAAATGGCTGGTACTGGCTTTGCATGTATGTACCATTGCATACTACTGCGGGGAATCCGATCTACTAAATGGTTGATCAGTTTCTAATGAATAATCAAATGGCTGACATGGAAAAAAAAATTGGCTCAACAAGTACAACACCACTATTCTTTACGAAAAGCTGATCAAAATATTCTCCTTTTTGCTCATGTGTTGGAAACTTTTTGGGGGGGGGGCACAAAGGTCAAATTCTATGGATTTTATACTAAATGGATTATTATACTAAAAATGTTTCTAAGTTCATATGGAATTGTATGTTTCATCTATCACTACATTATTGCAATGAAGTTTAAATGCAACATTTGAAAATTAATGAAGATTTATTGCTAGGGCTAGAAACTAAACATTTCTTGTAACTATATCTGAAGTGGGTGGCAACTAATTGATTTTATATAATCAAAATGTGATATTTTAGAGATTCTATGTAATTAAAAAGGTAGGATTATTTAAGTTTTAAGTCTTTTCTTGTATACTTTCTCCCAAGGATGACTATAGGTCAAAGTGTTAGGTGATCATTTTATCTCATCTTAGGTACATATTTACACTATGCGGGCACTTTTGATTTGAAAGTACCCCTTCAATGTTCTGCTGTAGCTGCGGGCCAATTGATTGAGAGCTCCTTAATGGAGTATGCACTATACAGCCTGAGGCAGTAGATCTTCCATATTAAATAAATTGTTCATCTGGCAGAGGTACATTAACAGCTACAAATGGTTCGTAGAATGAGATGAAAATACGTTTTAATGTGACATACACTTTTTTGTATTGTTTTGTTTGCCTTACTTTAAAAAAAAAAAAAAAAACACAAAAACAAAACCACCACCACCACACAATGCCCCAGGAGCCCCAATGCAAATGCTAATCCCTTCTTCCAGGCATTTTCTCTAAACTTTTATTTAAAAGGCATATGAGTGAAGCCTCAACAGCTAGCTCTGTTTTTAATGAGTGGTTAGCTTTCCTGATCAATTTGCTAATCTCTGTGGGCCAGATTCTGCCACCTTTGTTCACGCTGAATACCATCTTACTGCATGAGTTGTCCTATTCACTGTGGCCTAAGCCCTGGATCCTCAAAACAGTACATAGGCCTTGATCTGCTCAGTGTTGCAATGCCTAACCCTTAGGTACCCTGTTGCCTCATGGAATCCTCAGTCTCCCACAAAGCATGAGGATGGATGACTAAGAAAGGGATCCTCAGAAGCCAGCAACCTGAGTGGTGGTCCTTAAGATATCCAGGACTACAATACCAAAAAGAGGGGCAGGGAGAGAAGAGATGCTTTGGCACCCATCTGGTGACCTGCTGTGCCTGGCTGACAGGCCAACGATTGCCACCTCCAGTTGCTGAGGATCCTCAGCCACAAATTCTCTCCTGGAGCCAGGTTAGCCACTTATGTAGCCCAACCATTAGCACATGAAACCATCTCCCTCCTGCTCATGTTCAAAACCTCTATCACACTCACCCTACGTTTCCCTGTGCTCACAGCTATCTTTTGTGTGGATTTTGTAATTTGGTTTGAGCTAGATTTCTGATCTGCACATCAGCTGTGGGGTGATAGCAGGGCTTAGGTGGATTTGTGAATGCCAGGTTTGGCAGCAGCTGAATGGCAATTTTGAAAAGGTCAGTGGCACCAAAATGGAGGACTTAGATGCCCAAATACCTTCAAGGATCTGGATAAAACAAGGGTGGCAGAACCTACCACTATATTGGTTCTGCTGGTAACAATAAAATGGGCTTGTGGCAACCCAGCATTCCAAGCAAAGCTCTGACTCAAACTAACCACCCCCTTATAAAAAGTTTAGAATGATTTAAAGGCAGAAAGTTCTCTCGGGTTATCCTAGATCTTCACCAGTATAACTGAACACAGAACTGGGGACACTTAGTTCATGTGAAACAGCCCTCCTATTATATACCAGATGCTAACCTTTGGTACTCTGATTCTAAAGAGCAAAAGATGTAACTAATCATAAAAAAAGCTTTGTAGTTTAAGTCATAATCAAAGTTGATTTGTTGCAGGCTGAATTTCTAAGCTAAGCATGCAATCTTCTCCCGGGTGGAGGTCTTGAATTGTGTGATGAGACGATTCTTTCTGATGGGATCCAGAGCTGGATGAGCTCCCAGGTAATACAGTACTATGCAACAAAGAAAAGGAGTACTTGTGGCACCTTACAGACTAACAAATTTATTTGAGCATAAGCTTTAGTAAGCTACAGCTCATTTCATCGAATGCATCCGATGAAGTGAGCTGTAGCTCATGAAAGCTTATCCTCAAATAAATTTGTTAGTCTCTAAGGTGCCACAAGTACTCCTTTTCTTTTTGCGAATACAGACTAACACGGCTGCTACTCTGAGTACTATGCAACCTTTCCCATAGCAAAAAAGCTTAGCTGATGGTGCCAGAATCTGACTGGATCAGTAGCTCTCAACAGCCTCAACTCTGCCAGATAAACTATCAGGATGCACTCAGCAGAGAATGCATTCAAGTCTGAGGAAACAACTGTCACTTAGTCATTTTTAATCATTTTCAAAAGTCATATGAAGAGTACCACCCCCACCCCCAATAGCAACACTGCAAGCCCCAATTCTTGAAAGAGCCACCAAATTAGCTGTTTGCATTGGAGTTGTTGCTATGTGAAAACTTGAGTCTCAGACCCATGAGTCTTTTGTGTGGTACAAACTTATTGTGGTAGCTGTTGGTACAAGTCAAAAGAATACTGGAATGAAATAACACTATTTTATTTAGATGAAACTCCACTAAGTTGCATGAAAAGTTTGCATCAGCAATGGTGGCAGGATTTGGCCCTATATTATATTTTAAGTGTTGCTAAAATATTAGAGGCGGTCACACATGTTGTAGAATAAGCAGCAATGGAAAATTATTCCATAGGTAACAGAAGTGACTGGTACTGGATATATATGTGAAGCTTCATCTCTCTCTCTCTCTCTCTCTCTCTCTCTCTCTCTCTCTCCAGCAGGAAGTAAAGTTAGGGTGATGTACTGTGTAAGTTGTACTCGTCATTTCTTTTTTTTAAAAAAAATAAGTAGGTACTTGCTTCTAATTATCTGTGCTTGAATTTATGTAAGCAAATGAACATTTGATGCAAATTTTCAATTCACTTTTTATTTTTGAGCAGAGAATCTTGGCAGGTATAAATCAGGTGATGTTAGAAGGTGTAAAAAAGAAAGTAAGACAAGTGGGCAAGAAAAGGGTGGGGGGGAGACTGTAGAGAGATGCAGGAGAAAAAAAAACCTATCATTGCTTAGGCTGGCTGAAAAACAAAATGTCTGTTTTGTAAAAAAAAAAAAAAGTTAAGGTTTCAAAATTAGTTTTTGTTTCAATGTGGAGCAAAACCAAGCCCTTTAAAAAATTTTCAAATAAAACCAAAGAACTGATGGTATATCCCACTTGTTAAGACATTTGGTTGGGATGTGGGAAACTCAAGTCTGTCTTGTTCTCTTGTTTTGACCAGAAATTCCATTTTGGATCCGAGAAAACATCCTGACAAAAATTCATAGAAACAGATACTTTTCAGTGAAAAGTTTTGATTTTGACAAATTGGCATTTTGCAACACAATATTTTCATTGACACATGTATTGTTTAGCCTTCTGTCTGAGTCTCTGCTCTGCAAGAATTTACAGAACCCAGAGTATGAGGTACATCATTGACAGTGAAAGGAATGAGTGATTTTATGATATTTGTGTCTAAATTTTCAGTGAGATGGTGCTGTATTGGGACAAGTAACTCAAACTTGTAGCCTCTGAGGTATAGATAGTGGAGGAGTAATCGGTGGCAGATGAGTCTTGGAAGTAGCAAGTTGGATGTCAATGGTAAACATTTAAGAACAAACACCATGCAGGGATGGAGTGTTTCATTCTTTATCCCCATCTTCAACATGCTTATATCCAGTCTAGAACCCCAACTAGCCCGTAGACTAGGGCCTTAAGAGACTGGACTTGATGGGGCAGTTTTAAAATATTACTTGCTCCCAGTTCATTGACATCCCATCCCAGCCACACTTACCAAAAATGAGGGAGACTATTACCCGCCGACTATAGAATGGAGGTGGGCTAGTACCAGACAGAACATAACATATTTTCCAAAGGATAATATTGTATATTACATAATATCACATAGTATGATTCAGAGAAGTTAGCTGTTCAAATAAGGGTATTTTCCAATAAGTTTTAAATAAAAAACAAAATTTATTTTCATCTTACTTGTTTCTCTGTGCTACAGGTGCACACTTCCGTGCACAGCTGTCTTATTTTTTTTCCTGGCAGATCTCTCACAGAAAACAGAAATTTGTGCCAGTCACCAGCTTAACCAAAAATAAATCTTATTCTTTGTGTGCATCAAAGTGACATTCACATGCTGTCCCAGTCACAGGCATCTGGCATGAAAGGAAAAAGCAGCCTGATGCATGTTGGCAGACAAAATGTGTTGTTCATGCTGGCTCTGGCAACTGTTTTTACAGGCAAAGAATGTGCTCCCTGTTTGGCCACAGCTTAGCAGGCAACCACTCATTTGTTTCCCATTCACCACACGTTCAGACACTGTCTCTCAACTGTCTATATTGAATGTGTATTTTAATAGAAAAATGTTTGACATTTTAGCTGTCACTTGCATATGGAAAGTTGTGTTTTCAGCAGCACATTGTTAATTCCTACACTGACATATTGCATCTGTAAAATATTCAACAATATAGCCCTCAGAGTGTTCTGAGGACAGCTACTAAAATTCAAACTTCCTAACCCAAAAACTGACTATTTAGTAGACAATATGTTCTAAGTAAATGTGAACTATTGTTAATCCACAATCTCAGATATGTTCAATGAATCCCCTGCCTCCAACACTTTTCTCCCCAAAACAAAGAGAAAGAGGCAAGATATTTAAATGCTAAAAGGTATGTCTATACTGCAATCATGGGGTGCAATTGCAACTTGAGTAGACATACCTGAGCTAGCTAGATTCAAGCTGGCTCAGCTATGTCTACTCAAGCTGCATTCACACTCGTTCAGGTGTCTCCTAAGGTGATGTGTGCTATTTAAATATAGTGGGGGCAGCACAGGCTGAGAGAAACCAGGGCTATACACAAATCTCAAAAAGCATATATGGACTGATTCATTGTTGCTCTGCAGTCCCACATGAAATCCCCTGAGCTCAAGAAGCTCTCTGGGGGAGCTGTAGAGACAACTCTGCATCCACTTTCACCCCCTCTAAAGCAGAAGGTCTTGGATGTGGATGTGTTCAGAGAAGGCTAAAGACAGGAGAGCAGCTGGGGCATTATTATGCCCTGGCAATTCTGCACCAATGCACTGGAAGTTCAGACAGCCCTGAAAGATGCCTTCATCTGCAGCAGTTGTTGAACTAGCCCCAAGCAGCCCCAAATAAGGGAAGTGCAGAGATGAATCCCTTTGACAGTACCTAAAAATGTATAGCCTTGTTACAGACTCTTTATAACACTGAACATTATGTTAGCATATTACATTATTAATGTGAACTCAAGAAACAACTAAAACTCATCAGAAACATTTTCAAAAAATATGACATCCTCACCAAGGACTGAAACCTGCAAACCTTCCATGTATGGCTGTGAGATTATTATCTATGGCATACTGCATGTTAGGTTTATAAGAACAGGCCCCAAACTTACTTGTTTTATACCACAACGCCGTTCACCAAAACATTATTGAAACCATGTTCAGCCTTCAAATTCTGTGAAAGATCATCTCAATAAGAATTGCTTTTGCAATATATTTAATATTAAATATAGTGGACTGGATTCTGATCATTAAGGAATCCCCACTTACTCATGGAAAAATCTCAAAGAGCCTAGCCCATCCTGAAGAGTCTACTATTTAGCTGTTAAGGTGATAGATTTTTAGATATAAACAATTATTCAGAGATTGTCTTCTTCTAGACTGAAGAGGTACAAGTATTCAGATACAAGGGAGGAGAAAATGTTTGTGTAGGGAGGGGGAATGCCATGTGAATGATAATCGGAAAATATAATAGGTGATCCAGAGAAATAAGAGTAATTTATCTTTCAAGTATAGGTCAATGCATATGGACTGAGAAGAGACATTAGACCAAAAATAATCATTGGGCTTTGTTTTTCCTAAGATTTATGTTCAGCTATGTAAGATCATAGAATCATAGAATCATAGAATATCAGGGTTGGAAGGGACCCCAGAAGGTCATCTAGTCCAACCCCCTGCTCAAAGCAGGACCAAGTCCCAGTTAAATCATCCCAGCCAGGGCTTTGTCAAGCCTGACCTTAAAAACCTCTAAGGAAGGAGATTCTACCACCTCCCTAGGTAACGCATTCCAGTGTTTCACCACCCTCTTAGTGAAAAAGTTTTTCCTAATATCCAATCTAAACCTCCCCCATTGCAACTTGAGACCATTACTCCTCGTTCTGTCATCTGCTACCATTGAGAACAGTCTAGAGCCATCCTCTTTGAAACCCCCTTTCAGGTAGTTGAAAGCAGCTATCAAATCCCCCCTCATTCTTCTCTTCTGCAGACTAAACAATCCCAGCTCCCTCAGCCTCTCCTCATAAGTCATGTGCTCTAGACCCCTAATCATTTTTGTTGCCCTTCGTTGTACTCTTTCCAATTTATCCACATCCTTCCTGTAGTGTGGGGCCCAAAACTGGACACAGTACTCCAGATGAGGCCTCACCAGTGTCGAATAGAGGGGAACGATCACGTCCCTCGATCTGCTCGCTATGCCCCTACTTATACATCCCAAAATGCCATTGGCCTTCTTGGCAACAAGGGCACACTGCTGATGAACCACCCATTAATTTTAAAAGGGAATTGCATGTCCAAATATTATAGGTGGCCTTGAAAATCTCAGATTTGGTGTCTACAGCTTGCCTCCCACTCAAAAAAGAAAAAGAAGATTCCATATGTTTAAGAATACTGATCTCTACTTATCTCTAATGCATGAAAAGGAGACTTTGATCCATTTGTAGTGTCTGGATATGCTCTGAATTGCATTGCTCTCCATACAGTGATTCCTATAAAAATATTCATAGGAGATTGAATTTGGCAAACTCAAGTGGAAGGGTGTATGGTGCAGTACACTGACCTTCAAGACTGCTTATGAATCATCACCAAAAGGTCTTGGAAAGGGGAATCCACCTTGCAAGTCTGTGCATTGCTGAATTTTGTGGAACAGCTTGCTAAAACAAACGTGATGAATTAGACCCTGAAGAGGTTCAGATCTTAAAAAAAAAAAAAATTTCAGGAGTGCAATCTATTATCATGGTGAAATTCCTTTTTTTTCCATTTTTCTATAGCTGTAGCAATCACTTCGGCAATTAAGATCAATGAGAAAAACAAGCAGAGGTGAGACATCAAAGGAGGCCATATCATCACTCTGGAAAGTGTGGACTCCCCCTCATGAAAGGAATCCGTATAAAATGGTGTTCAAGGCTAACATAGGAACAAAAGTAGAAAATCCATTATTTAAAGTGTATTGTCCTTAAGAACATTTTAGAAGAAAAATAAAGAGAAAGCAATGTGCTACTTTTTAAATTCTATAAGGCAATTGCTGTGAAGATTTTGGAAATCCAAATGTAATGTGCACCTGTCAACACCAACAGATTGTGCAATAGCACAGTTTTACTCTTGTGTTTAATGAAACTGTAGCCAGTGGTAACATTTAACATTTAGCATGAGCATGACAGAAGTTTTATGAGGATATCTTAAATCATTTTAGGTTGAGATGTTTGAAAGTGTAAGGAAAGAAGATTTACAAACTCATCACAGATACAACTTCACTGATGTGAGTAGAGTTGTACCTGGAAGGATTTTAGAGTAAAATGCAGAGCTGTAAAGGGAATTAGTGGAATCCCAAAGAAACTGAGAATTGGAACATGGACTATGTTTCCCACATTAGCTTCAGAAGTCAAGAACTAATGTGTCTCCTGAAATTCAGAGCATGAGTTTGGAAACATGCTGAATGTATGTTTGAAGAAAGGCCTACTGTTGCCATTTCACAACTGGAAGTTGATCATCCCTAAGCAAAAAGGCTGCACATTCAAGGTAAAAGGACATACATATATTTCAGTCTAGGATGTTTAGAACAACTGAGTATTCTTGACCTCAGCTATTTATCAGAATGTACCGGGGTGTGTAGCATTCTTTATGAGGACACTTGCAGTACAAGCATAATTCAGCAAGTGCTGAGCGCTCTGGTCTTAATTCAGAAAAGCAATGTGATTATTTACATGGTTAAAATTATTTGCTTGCTTAAGTGCTTTGCTGGATTGGGGCCACAGTGCTCAGCAGTGGAAAAACAAAAAAAAACAAAAAATTTAGCAACACTTAGATTACAGACAGTACAGGTACTTAATTTATTTACAATATTTATATAGGTATTTTGTTTTGGAAGTAAATTTATTTCCAAACCAAGATGTAGATGCAAGAAGTAAAAGATTACAGGGTAGATTGAAGTTTCAGTACTAAACTTCTTTATCTTGGAAAACTTGGGTTAGAGATTCATGGATTGATTTTCTTAAGATCCTGAGGGCAGTCTGAAGTCCAGCCCTCATTCATTGTAAGTCAATAGAAACCAGGCATCTTACTCTGCTGACTTTGAAACTCTCCCCTTGAATTCATTACAACAGCCGGAGCTATTTATTGCATCCAGTATTCAAAATAACCCATAATCTCTGAACACACACACTCTGGTCAATGACCCACTTGTTGCACTTTAACTGCTGTTACTTATAGAGAAAACAGTATTGATTACCTTTACATAAAATAGATAATGTTCCAGGATCTTTCAAGAATCATGTCATGTCAACCCTTGGAGCAGATAATGGATCTTTTTAAAGGGTTTAAAAAAAAACAACAACCCACAACTTTAAAACATACTTTCCTGAAATGCATGCCTTTATACTTTTGCATCAAAGCCCAAAAGAGTGGTGAAATGATACAGTTTCTAGAATCTGTTTTTTCATCATATCTTTTTTTCTGTCTCAAAATAATGGTTTGCAGCTTTGTCCACTAGATAGAGTTTAAATATCATTATTTTGTTTCTGACCAAAATGAAATAAAAACTGCTGTTTTTGTCAGATATGTGGAAGCAAATTTCAGTGTCATTTACCAAGTATTCCATGAGGAAGCAACTATGGACATTTGAGAGAGCATAGTGTAACCAAACTCATTAAATCTTTCTAGCAACATAATGGATTTAATTGGGTGGCTCAAATCATTTGTGATATAAAGTTTTAGGTAAATAGTATTTGGAAAGCTTGGAATCTCTCATCTATCTGTATCTACAATTGGCCCAGGGTTGACTACTGGACTTTTTTAGGACAGTATGACTTTGGATTATTCTAGAGAACATCACAGAGGCTGATTCCTAAATTCCTAAGCCACAAGACCAATAGTCAGCGACTCTCCTTCCTGAAGTACATGAGAGAACAGGGAGCAGGGTGCTGCTCATACAAGAGCTCTATCTAATTGTGGGGGGAGAGGCTACTCTATACTCTACTCTGTTCATGTGTTTGCAGCATGAAAGCCTACTGAGTAGAGGAGTTGTAGGTCCTGTGACATAGTGAGCAGAGCTCCAAGAATTCAGGAAGATATGCTTGTTTGTGGAACTATCCTGGACAGTCCAGGAAGCCAGGCACTTCATCGCATATCTGAAACAGCTTCAAAATGTGCTTTATGTTAAAAATACTAAAAATTACACTTCAAATTTGTCATCCTCACAAAGAGAATTTACAGCCCTATTCATCCCGATGAGCACTTAGTCCCACTGATTTCAACAGGACTGCACATCTCAGTTCCGGACACTGTAAGAATCCCAGTACTGGATCCTAAAAAGTGCCATATGAACAACGAGAACTCTTCAATCTCTCTGGTCACTCAATAACAGACCTAAAAGTGGCAATTCTTCAACAAAAAAAACTTCAAAAACAGACTCTAACGTGAAGCTGCAGAACTGGAATTAATTTGCAAACTGGATTCCATCAGATTAGGCCTGAATAGAGGCTGGGTGCGGTTGGGTCATTACAAAACCTAAACTTAATTTCCCCAATACTAATTTCTCCCTACTGTTACTCACACCTTCTTGCCAACTGTCTGTAATGGGCCACTCTCTTACCACTTCAAAAAGTTATTTTTCCTTTCTTGGTATCCTGCTGTTAATTGACTTATCTGGTTAGACTGACCTCACACTTGGTAGAGCAACCCCCATCTTTTTATGCATTTATACCTGGTCCTGTATTTTCACTCCATGCATTTGATGAAGTTGGTTCTAGCCCACAAAAGCTTATGCCCAAATAAATGTGTTAGTCTCCAAGGTGCCACAAGGACTCCTCGTTATTTTTGCTGATACAGACTAACACGGCTACCATACTAAAATATATGTAAACAAGTTCTTCTGGTTACCCAAGTGGAGCAGAGACAGTGAGACTTTTCCCACATAACACTGCCAGTTAAATCAATTTTAGAGGGGCTCTGTCTATAAGCAAAAGGGTATTTTAGTCTCCTTGCCTAGTTAGTCATTGGTGACATTGCTGGGAATGCCAGCAGAAGCGATAAGGTAGCTTCTGTGATATGGACAGAACTACTCCCTTAGTTGTGCAGCTAAAACGTCATGTGTTGCTATGAAAATGTATAGGATACAGTCTGAAGAGTTTACAGAGAAACATGAGGGAAGAGATTATAAATAATTAAATATGCCAAGAAATGTAATCCTGCTCTGCCCTTACTTTTACAGTGGTTGCCACAAACAACCAGATACATGAATTTACATAAATTATCCCAATAGCACTAGTTCTTATCAAAATAAACCATTGACTACTATTCCTCTTAGAAAAGCAATGATAGGACATTAGAAGTAGTGTCGTCTTTTTTCATCGACAATTTGTGTCACTAAAATAGCCTTTTAATCTCCTAATCCCATTCAGAACAATTCAGTTCCCACAAGAAATAATGCTTAGATGCTACATATTACCCATTAAAGAACTCCTTTATGAAAACGACTTAACATTTGTTTTCCTTCCTGCATTTACATTGCATGCCCTTTTTGCTAATCCGGGATTTAATGTCAAGAGCTGTCAGTTTATATTTGCCAGTGCTCTGTGCAAAGGCACAGATTCTTTTTTATACTGACTAGTGTCTGTTACTTAATAGCATCTCAACACTACTTGGCAAATATTCAAACAATGAAAGCACATGGTCCTAATTTTTAGTTAAATTGCTGGATTAGTTTCTGAACAGAAATTAAAGACTAAAATGCATCAGGTTTTACCAATACTGCAGAAATAAGACATATGATAACTAATCACTAGATTCTACTATAGTGGAGAAAATAATCAGTTCATTATTTGGTAACCCAAAAACTGGCACCAAAAGAAAATGTTAGGTGTTGCTATTTACTAACGGCCAATCAATGGGCCCACTTAAAAGATGTTAAAATCTGTCCCTTAGTCAACAGCAAACCCCAATTTGTTTGACCTCTCAGTACCTTTTGCGGGGGGGGGGGGTGTGGTTAGGGTTAACAACTAATGAGCTGGCCAAGTTTCAGATTTTGGCACAGTAAGTATTACTCGACATAAAAAAGTTTGGTACTATGCATGGATATTTTCTTACTGCTCTGAATCAGTGCTAGGAACTAGGGAGTTCAATACTATGCAACAGTCTTATGACTAGGGCCCCACCAAATTCAGTCCATTTTGGTCAATTTTACGGTCATAGGATTTTTAAAATAGTAAATTTCATGATTTCAGATATTTAAATCTGAAATTTCAGAGTGCTGTAACTGTAGGGGTCCTGACTGAAAAGGAGGTGGTGGGTCGCAAGTTTATTGTAGGGGGGTTGTGGTATTGCCACCCTTACTTCTTCATGGCCTGCACAGCTGGGCCCTTGGCCAGCAGCCGCTACTTTCTATCTGCCCAGCTCTGAAGACAGTAGCACAGAAGTAAGGATGGCATTACTGTGACCCCCACCCCACCCTACAATAACCTTGCAACCCCCCCTTCCAGTTCCCTTTTGGGTCATGACCCCAGTTTGAGAAACACTGGTCTCCCCTGTGAAATCTGTATAGCATATAGTAAAAGTATACAAAATTCCAGATTTCACAGGGGAGACCAGATTTCACAGTCCATGAGGCATTTTACACAGCCATAAATTTGGTAGGGCCCTAATATGACTATTACTGGGGGAAATCATGGAACAGGACAGGACTGTTTATAAAGTCCACTTCCTGCTGCTAATTGATGGAGGAAGGGAAGGCAGGCTGGATACCCAGTGACTCAGCAGCACTCCTGCAACCACAGAATTGAGGAGAATACTTGGAAAGAAAATGAGCAGGGCAGACAGGCACAGAGTATAAAAACAGGGCATGAGAACACTATCAGCAAGTGGCTATTAGGAGAGCCACCCACCTGTGCAGTGCCACAGATTGCCTTAATGTTTTGGAAGTGAGAGATGCTAGCAAATTCTCATGTTGGTGTGGAGAAAGGACTTCCAATTTTGCACTTTATTGAAAGGAAAAGGGAGGAAGCAAGCTGGATAGAGAAAGGAATTATAAAACTGTCAATTACTTGACAAGCAACTCTTTGGGCAGAGAATGAATTCAGCAGTAACTATGAATACTGCCAAAAGATATAAAAAATCTTGTCAAAGGAGAATAGGCCCAGTACAAGTACTTATTAATGAATGGTTGGAAGAATTCAGAAAGTTCACCCGGCTTCAGGGATATACAGTTCTATCTTAGATGATGTCATGCAGTACCTCTTGACCTAAAACATATATGGAAAAAGACCTGGAACTCAGCTGCTCTGATAAGATTTAAAAAGGAATAAGTTACAGGACTTCTAGGGATAATGCTTCCGGCTACCAATCTGTTGCTTCTCCACCAAATACACATGTGGAGACACTACACTGGGGCATCTTATACCTGCTTCTGACAGTGAGAAGACAGTCTGAACTCCAGATGAGGACATGCTGCCTCCCAACACCATAGCAATGTCCAGTAACCATCTTCCTACAGCTGCCCAGACAGCAGTACTGAAATTAGTATTGAAATATCTGTTAGTTAGGAATCCTAATTAATTAAGATGAAAGACATCAGGGCATTCCTATTAAGGCGGTATTCATCTATACGTAGTATCAAGAAAAAAAATTAAAAAAAAAAATTTCAGTGAAATATGGGAATCATTTCTAAATTATATTGAGAATAAAGAGTAAATACAGAAATATCAGATCATCAAATGCTTGAAGCAGATGGAGAGACATCATCTAGTCATAAAACAAAAGCCCTTTCCTGGCTATTACAGTTAAAAGAAAGTAGTATACCAGATCCACCTTTCTGCTTTGGCTGCTTTACACAATTTCAGCAGCAAAGCAGCCATCAACCTGGTTTAACTAGCTACGTATGGTTGTTTTGTGTTACTGGAGCAACACAAAGTAGCTAGAGTATAGGAGTGAATCTGGCCAGGTTGTGATGTTACAAGTTATTTGTTAAAGTGTTTAATTTAGCTTAAAAAGGCAATCTCCATGTTACTTGGCACACTGGTACTTCTGAGATAAAAAGCACCCTCTTAACGTACATTTAAGAGCCTTTATCCTTCTGCTGCTACATATAGAAATCAAAAACATACTTTGACTACAGAAAAGCGTCACCAGTACTTTGAACGCTAATTAGCGGCACACAGAGTCCCAGGATTGGTCCTGCTATCAGCTTTACATATTGGGAATAGAGTAGGGAGGCAAGTTAAAAGCTTTCCAAACTGAATGCTAATGCTAAGAACTGGCAAAGACCAATAACTAGCATTGAAAGGAGAAAGCCTCTGTGTGATCCATTTCTGCAACAGGAGGCCACATAAAAGGGGAAAACTAAAGATGCCCAATTGTCATCCTCCCCCACACATGTATGTTATGTATAAAGAGTACATATTGAGGAGTATTCCAAAGAATCTTTTTGGTAAATGTTTTCCAAGCCCTTAGACTGGACTTGTGCACAATGGCATGATAATGGACAGGAATGTTTTACATTTGGAAAGGTAAAATTAGCAAAAGAAATAGGGTCAGGGGAATAGTTTCAGAACCTTACAGACTTTGAGTTTGGTTCTGCAAATGGGCAAGGTCAGGTGGACACATATTTCCATAACTGGTTTGTCTGTCCCTAGTATAACGCAAGAATTCTTTGTTATTGTTATGTACTAAAAAACAAAATATTTTTACATTTTTAAATGCACCAAACTCCAGCCAAATTTCTATAAATAAAATGTCATTTTTCCATTGGCTAAAGCTTGATCTACTGTATACAGGTTTGGTATACGGTACTATAACACTACTTCAGTATTCACTGTAAAGTTCCAATAGGCCTCAAAATATTTGTAAACATGTTAAATGCAATTAGATTGCTATGTAAAACTTTGATAGAAAATTCTTCCAGTGTAAATTACTAAATGAACAGTAATTAAGTAGTTCAAATATTCACACAATCAGCTTCCTAATTCACCATAATTGCTCAAAACATTATCACTGAATGTAGCATTTACTGAAACAAGTACAGGAAACCTATTCCTGCTGTATCTGATCTATGCAAAAAATTACAGAAAAAATTACATTAAAACACAAGTGATCTCTTCAGCATAGAGAATGTATATGCTCAAATAAGTTTTCAAAAGTGCACCCATTTTAAGTACAGATTGCTGTGCAGATTATGATGGATATTTCAAGTTGTTTCTGCAAAATCCTACCTCAGCAGCTCATCATGGCGCAGTGGTGATCCTGGCCATCTGACAGCTATGGTACCGGGGTGTATGCCCTGGTAGGTCTAACCATGCTACAAAAGGTGTCAAACTATCCAATCCAGGGAGGGGGATTGTTCTCTCTGAGGAAAGAGCACTTTTCCTTCTCCTTAGGGATTGAAGGCTAGCTAAGCTTGAGGAGGTACGCATGCCTGCCTGCCTAGCCAGCGTGATGGCTTGAAGTTAACGGCTAAAACAACACAACTGAATGCATCTTAGTTCCCTGCACATCATTGAACTGTTCTACGGTGGCAGAGCGGAAATTGAGCAACAAGAGGTTGCTAAAAATATGTCAGGTGTTAGGCCAGCATGGAAAAGGACAAGCCTTGCTGTGTGTACTTACAATTGTAGGTCACTGGCGTGGGAGGAAACATTAACCATCTGATGGAGGAGAAGAAAAAGGATATGATTGGATATCCTCAGTGTCTGCGAAACCCAACGAAAGAAGGAGTTGGAAGTCAACTGGAAGGATGGAAGCGCTGTCAGGCTCGGAAAGAGAGATGGCGCTAGAAATGTTGGAGGAGTCTGATTTATCGTCAGTAAGGATTGGTCTTCAAAAGTCATATCATGCCAGTTATCATCATCACGTATTGGTTTTCTGCATCTTCAGATGGAGTCAAAAGCTACCCTCACGGGCATCCAGGCCTATGCTCCCACAAGTGCAAATGAGGACGAAGAAGTGGAAGAATTCTACCAAGAGCTCAAAAGAGACCTTGCACAAAAGTACACTTACACTGTCACAATGGGAGATTTCAATGCCAAGGTTGGGAGAGGGAAAACTGGCAAAAAGTTCATAGGGAGATACAGCAGCAGCGAAAGGAATGAAAAAGGAGAAAGGCTGGTAGCGATAGCAGAAATGAAAGAACAGTACATGTCAAACACCTGGTACAAAAAGAAGACCACAAGAAGGTGGATGTGGATAGCGCCAAACACGAAGAGCAAGAATGAAATTGACTAGATTTTAGTCAATAAAAGGCGCATCATTCAAGACATCTCTGTAGTGCAGCCTTTCAAAGCCAGCAGTGACCATTGCCTGCTTAGAGCGAAGTTGATTTTCAGCAAAGCAGTGGAAAAGAAGGCATTATAGTGGCAAACAGGAAACAGCGGCTGAAGACATTCAATGAAGCAAAGCTGAAGAAAGCGATTTCTGGGTTTGACTGAAGCCAGATGGAAAAGTGCAATGAGGACTATAGTATCTTTGCTGACAAGCTGAGACATTGCATAAAAGCAGCTGAAATTGAAAAGCTGAAGGCGGCGAAGGGAAGAATCTCAAACGAAACGAAAAGCTTGTTGGAGAAGTGGAGTAACATGAAAAGGAGCTCAGATAACAACCTTGAGTACTCTATTCTGTGCAATCTTATATGGTGAAAACTGAAGGATGACTTTGAGAACTTCCAGAAAGAAAAGCTCTTCAAAACAGCTGAATCACAAATGCATCCGATGAAGTGAGCTGTAGCTCACGAAAGCTTATGCTCTAATAAATTTGTTAGTCTCTAAGGTGCCACAAGTACTCCTTTTCTTTTTGCGAATACAGACTAACACGGCTGCTACTCTGAAACAAGAACCTCAGGACATGTAAGTGGGAATTGACGCAGTATAGATTCAGCATTGAAGAACAAGGATGGAGAGATAGTACTCAACAGAGCAGGGTTGGAGGAGGTCTGCGAGGACTTCTATACAGAACTGTTCAAATCTAGAATCAACGTTCCTCTCCCAACGCTCCAAGAGTCAGAAGAACGCATCTCCCCAATAATTGTCAGTGAAGTCAGAAGCGCACTACACCAGATGAAGAAGGGAAAAGCTCTAGGCAAAGATGGAATAACGTCAGAAATAATTTCTGCAGGAGGCGAAAAACTTTGGAAGGCTCTTGCTTTAAGATTTAGTCGATATCTTGAAGAAGGAAAAATACCATCAAGCTGGAAGGAGTTGAATAACATCTTGCTGCACAAGAAGGGCATAGAGAAAATCTTAAGAACTACTGCCCTATATGCCTGCTCTCTCACATCTACAAGCTCTTTACAAAGGTGATAACGAACTGACTCTCGCAGAGTCTGGATGAACAAGAGCTGAGAGATGAGGCAAGGTTCTGAAGAAATTTCAGCATTATTGACCATATATTTACCCTTCGCCAGCTCCTAGAAAGAGCAAGGGAATACAAACTCCCCCTGTGCATTGCTTTCGTTGACTATGAAAAGACCTTCAATAGCGTCAAGTTTAACACAATATTAAAGGCGCTCGCAGAGCAGGGCATAAACACGCAGTACATCAGTTTGTTGAAAGAAACGAATGCTGAATGTACAACAGACATTACTCTCCTCGAAACTCCCCTCCGCATCCCAATCAAGAAAGGCGTAAAGCAAGGAGATACGATTTCACCGAAACTATTCACCGCCTGCCTCAAAATGGTGAACAAGATCAATTGAAGGAGTGGTGCAACATAAAGGGAAAATGATTATCCTATCTCAGATTCGCGGACGACATCATACTAATTGCTGAAAGCACCAACCAACTGCAGAGCATACTACAAAGACTCAACAAGAAAAGCAGTCTGGTTGGCTTGAAAATGAATCACTGCAAAACGAAATACATGTGATAAGATGCCTACAAAAAGCCTGAATAATGGTAACAGGAGAAGAAATCGAAGAAATGGAACAGTACATATATTTGGGCCAAGAAGTTAATATTTGCCAAGACCTGAATGGAGAATTCTCGCAAAGGATTCAGGCAGGATGGTGTGAGTTTAATTCCATCAAGGAAGTTCTCAAAGGACAAAATTGACAAGACCACACATACAAATATCTTCAATTCAACAGTGCTGCCAGCCATGCTGTATGACAGTGAAATGTGGGCACTGACGAAGAGAGAAGAACAGTGGCTGTCGTTAGCTGAAAGGGCAATGGGACGAGCTATATTGGGAATTTCCCTTCTGGATCACATCCCAGATGAAATGATCAGAGAACACAGTGGTGTGAAAGATATCATCATGGAAATCAGACATAGGATGTGATGGGCGGGCCACACAGCACGGCTCACTGACAATAGGTGGACCACAATCATTGCTGAGTGGTACCTTCCAGAATAGAAAAGACCACCTAGTCAGCCTCCAAGAAGACGACATTGTTAAATGTTTCGGCCAAACGTGGAGAAGAAAGGCAATAGTGCAAGAAGAATGGTGGATGTGTTGTATTTGGCGCAGTCTTAATGACAGCTGATCCAGGTGATTTCAAGTTGATTACTCCAGAGACAAAATTTAATTGGCATCGAGAAGCAAACACAGATGGAGGACATAAGAATTACTAGCTGTGTTTGTTTCACAAACAGTGTTTACACTGGCATTCAGGGAAAGAGTTCACTAACTATACTAATTAGTCCAGCTAATTACACAAAACCAAGGTGAAAAAAAATCTCAGTACATTGCACAGAACATTGTAATTCTAATGCAAGACCCTACTGAACTTTACATAACTATATGACATTTTTGCTATAGAGATCAGTTGACTATGTTGAGCCAAAACAGGGGAAATGCGGTCCACATGGCTGTGCCAAGGATGTTAACAAAAATCAGATACCAGGGAAGTTAAAGAACAGAAAATCACTAACAGTAACAATTAAACATGCGCTGATTGATTAGCTCTGCTAATCATTCATGATAGTGAAAAGAAATCTCAACTGTGCATGAAATCCCAGATGGTCCTGTGGAGTTTGTCAGCAGGATTAGGAGCTTTGTACGGAACTCTAGACTCATCCAAAGTCTGAATGAGTTCAAGATGCAATGGCTATCTGAAACCTCTGTTTAGGCTTGAGATAGACCTTACGTATAGGCTGGTGGTATTTGCATAGGTTTAGCACTCCTTCTCTGACAGGTTTCAGAGTAGCAGCCGTGTTAGTCTGTATTTGCAAAAAGAAAAGGAGTACTTGTGGCACCTTAGAGACTAACAAATTTATTTGAGCATAAGCTTTTGTGAGCTACTGCTCACTTCATCGGATGCATCCTCTGACAGCCACTCTTAGTTCTCCTCCACCTCCATTTTTATTTGAAGGGCTGGGTCTGGCTCCTCCCACTGCACTACTTTTAGGTCCATAGTGTCTTCAGGGCACTTCAGTGTCTAGCAGCTGTGTTCAGTATATAGTGAGGACACGGCCTGCTTCTTTTAATCTATAGAAGATCAAACAAGGGCCAGTCATATGCTGGTGGAACCTCACACAGCCTTCTGGGGGGAGATGCAGCCTCCCAGCACACACTCGGAAAAGAAAGCTACTGACCTCAGGAGTAAGCCTCTGAGCTCCCTCATTACATCTGTTTTATCTAGTCTATACAGGTTTTTAAGCTGTGACCATTACTGAAATATCTGAGCACTCATGCAAGGCAATGGAAGGAGAGGGGTCCCCAACTTAGTTTAGGATGATGTGGGAGGTTTTCTTGTTAGGGTTAGTTTCTGTAGCACTCAAGGCTTCAAGTAAAGCTGTAGGAATTAACTCACTGTCTATCCCTGTTAAGGGACCCTGCAAGGGCTCACAAAACCCAAACCATTAAAAGATTTATCAAGCCCTAAGCGAGACTTACAAGATGCCATGTTGTAACTAGGATGCAGTTTCCCCAAAGAGGCAATACTGTTCCTTGAGAAACATGAAGGCCCTACCTGTATGACTCCTCCATCTGTGCCACAGACAGCATGTAACATTGAGTAAAGACAGGTGCTGCTAGGGGATATCTCAGCATTTGAAATTAGTTGTGCTCTTCTAATTAAAAGGTGAACTATGGTTCAGGTTTCAAGTTCTAATTAAAGGGTGAGGCCAAATAATACTTCTTAAATCCAGCTAAAATATATGTGGGCTAAATCTGAACAGGATGTTCTGATTGGATGCAAGTTATAGTTTTGTCAAATGAGTGCCAAAGGATCTACGGAAGAAGAAGAAGAAGAAGAAGAAGAAGAGTGGAAGCTCAGTTAGAGAAGTGTGTTTCCTCTTTCCCTATGGAGAAAGGTTAGTTTTAAAAGGACATGGTAGGTGTAGTAAGAAAGGCTGACACAAGTGAGACCAAAACAGATTATAGAAGGTCTATTGGCACGGTTAGGCTAGCAGTAAGGACTAGATCAGTCTGACACATCCTGCAAAAAAGAAAAATCAGAGAAAGCAGTGGTAAAATGGAGAGCTAGATTAGGCCACAGGCACACACACTTGAGGGACACAGAGTTAATTGACATTAGCAGGCTGACAGTAGAGGCCAAACCATTCTGCTGACTGACTGAGGAAAAGGCAGTAGAAGAAGTGGTTAAAAAAACAAAGGGAAAATGGCAGGATAGACCACGCCACACAACCCATATATGAGGGAGATGAGAGGTGAACAGACCACCTCAGGCTGCCCTGATGTATTGGTAGCATGTAGGGGAATCTGGACCACAAGAGAGAGTTTTTAAATAAATTGAGGTTTCAGTTTCAGCACCAGGGTGAATCGGAATTGCCCTCAGAAAAAAGAAAGCTGAAAAAACCACTGAGTGGCTAGGGGTTCAAGTTGCCAATCACAACAGTGACTGGCTTTTGCCCTTCCTAGAATAATTGGGACAAAAATACCTGTGGCTGTCTGAAGAGGCAGAGGGTCCTGCACTGTGGGTTATTTCTGTTCCTTTGACTTATCTTCTTGGAGACAGTACCGAACACCATATTTCACCTCAGTTGGGACAGAAAACACAAGCCAAGGACCTCTGGCTTTTTGCTTTCCGAGTGCCAGGTCCTGCTACTGAATTTCTGCCCCAACCACTTAAGTCTTGCTTGCCATGTTGTGTAGAGTGAGGAAGTTGGAGCAATATTACGCAGGTGCCCTTTTAATCTTAGCTGAGATGGTTACACTGCCATATTGTCTCCTCAAATACTGGTTTCCTGAAAACTCCTGTTCTCAAAAATCCCTTCCCTTTCAGGTAGCATTGAGGAGAGTGAGAGAAAAGAGTGACAAAGCTCCTGCCTGGAGATAGAAGAGAGGTCAAGAGGAACCTCCTCCTTCAAGCAGAGATGAGATACTGAGAAGTTAGAAACAGTTTCCTGAACAGTTCCACCTGCTGACACTACAACTGTGAAGATAGAGAGAAGAATTTAAAAGCAAAATTTAAAAAAAGAAGAGTCTCTATGTATGAAAGAAAAGGAGAAATAACTCAACTGAAATGAATGTCAGTGCACCAGGTGCCCGTAAGAAAAAAGTGTGCTTTGCAATGGCTATAACAATACTGGCAAAAGTTACTAATAACTCTGTTGTCAGTGGAGAAGTAGGCTAAACTATATGTAATGAAAATTGTTTCTTTGGCTTCTCTACCAAAAGGTCTGAACATTTGGAGCTGGGGGTGTGACTATCCACTCAAGGAGACATACTCTTGTCAAACTAACACACTAAAAATAGACTGTAGCCATGGCAGTGGACTAGCCATCTTGAGTACATGCGTAGGGACTCAGATGCGCACCTACTCATGGCAGCTAGTTCCTCCTGTCGCTTGCACTGCTGCCACTATATTCTATTGTTAGCATGCTAGCTGGATGAGAGCTAACACAGTTATGTCTCCTCATGCTAGGAATTACATACCCAACTCCAAGTGTAGACACAGAGTATTGAACCAGTGCTTCAGGGAAGCACCCTGGGGCTTTGTGCTGTCAGTGTACTGTATTTTAGTTTGAAGGTAAAACCAAATTTCCTTGACCACTTGTGACAAGCACATTTTGCAAGCATAAGGGTATTAGCCCCACTATTCACGCTAAAATCAATTAGGGTAAAAACATTCTGCCTCCCTGTAGTCCTCCGGAACTATTAAGTAGAGTTCATGTATGCTCTTAAACAGCAGCTGCACTCTCTCCTTGAGGTGGCTGCATTTCAGACATGAGTGGGGAAAATCTTGCATATATAGTTTGTACAGTGATTTGGGATGAAAGGCACTATATCAGCCATACTGAGTCAGACCAATAGACTTTCTAGCCCAGTATCCTGTCTTCCAACAGTGACCAGTGTCAGATGCATCAAAACACAACAGGGCAATTTTCAAGTGTTCCATCTCCTATCATCCACTCCCAGCTTCTGGCAGTCAGAGCTATAGGGACATCCAGAGCATAGAGTTGCATCCCTGGCCATCTTGGCTAATAGCCATTTCTGGACCGATCCTCCAGGAACTTATGTAACCCTTTTTTAACACAGTTATACTTTTGACCTGTGCAACATCCACTGGCAATGAAATCCACAATTTGACTGTGTATTCTGTGAAGTACTTCCTTTTGTTTGTTTTAAACCCTCTGTCTATTAATTTCATTGGGTGACCCCTGGTTTGTGTGTTATATGAAAAGGTAAACAACACTTTCTTACTCACATTTTTAATACCATTCATGATTTTATAGACCTCCATCATATCCTCCCTTAGTCATCTCTGATGCAAGCTGAATAGTCCCAGTCTTTTTAATCTCTCCTCGTATGGAAGCTGTTTCATACTCCTACTCATTCTTGTTGCCCTTCCCTGTAGCATTTTCAGTTCTAATATAGTTCAAATCAAGAATTGCTTCTCCCCCTGGGTGTTTCAGGATGAGCTGCTCCGAAAATGAATGGTGTCTGGAAGTTCTCTCTCTTCATTCTGTCCTGAGGTGACATGTACCCACTCAACATGAGGATAGTTGAAATCGCCCCTCGTTACTGGGTTCTCTGTTTTTGTAGCCTCTCTAATCTCCTTAAGAGTTCACAATCAATCACTGTCACCATCATGGTCATGTGGCCAGTAGTATATTCCTACTGCTATCTTATTCAAGCATGGCATTTCTATCAAGAGAGATTCTTTGGTACTGTTTATTCACTAAAGTTTTTTTATATTTGACTCCATACTTTTCTTCACATAGAATTCCATTCCCCCACCAGTGCCAACTACTCTGTCATTCATATATATTTTGTGCATTGGTCTTACATGTCCCATTGATTGTCACTGTTTCACCAAGTTTCTATGATGCTTATAATAGTAATATCCTCATGTAATACCAGGCGCTCAAGTTCAACCATCTTAGTATTTAGACTTCTAACATTTGTTTACAAGCACTTATCAAATTTGTCAATATTTAATTATCTGCCTTCATGTGAAGTAAAGAGTGACCAGATAGCAAGTGTGAAAACTGGAACACTTCTGTGTGTGTGGATGGGTTGTATAGTTGTGTATATAAGACAAAGTCCCTAATATCAGGACAACCCTGATATGTAATTGAATTAGACTCTTTTTCCTTTGACTGTTTCTCTTTGGTTCCTTTGTGTACCTTATCAACTTCTATCCTTTCCTCTTTACCAAGGTATTTATTTAATAAATAAATAAGGGATGTCTATCTGATCTGAACCATGCGTTTCTTTGCACCTCTCAACTTTCCCCCAGGCCTTAGATTAAAAGAAGGTATTAAACAAAGCCCTTTGCTGTACATTACTGAAATTAATTCTAGAGAGACACTACCTGGGCCAAATGCTCTTCTCTTAACATAATAGAACAGCCCACGGGATTCAATGAAACCACACTAATGAAGTCTTCGAGTATACAGGATCGTTACAGTAGATAGTATGCTTCTTTTCAAGCTGATCCATATAGTTATGTGTCAGGAAACAAAAGATTATTGCAGAATATTGTGAATAATTCACCAAGTAAAAGACATACTTGGAATTCAAGTATGAAAAAGCTAAACAGATTGTGTGACCATAGCTAAACTCCATCAGGTACATTTTCTGAATTATTCCACAGGAGAATCACACAAAATCCTCTTGTAACAAGTTTTTCCTATGTGTCTGTTCCGGGCATTATTTGAAATTATATCCTCCTAGGAATATGGACTCAGAAAAGTACATAATGTAGGAGGTAATGAAAACTAATGTAATCCAGGAAATCCAGTAATACTAGCAGAAAGTTAAAGACACTTATGTCAAGGTTCCTTCCCACTCTGAACTCTAGGGTACAGATGTGGGGACCTGCATGAAAACCTCCTAAGCTTACTTTTACCAGCTTAGGTTAAAACTTCCCCAAGGTACAAATTATTTTACCTTTTGCCCTTGGACTTTCGCTGCCACCACCAAACATCTAACCGGTTTTATTTTATTAGGAAAGAGCCCATTTGGAAACGTCTTTCCCCCAAAAATCCTCACCAAAACCTTGCACCCCCCTTTCTGGGGAAGGTTTGAGAAAAATCCTCACCAATTTGCATAGGTGACCACAGACCCAAACCCTTGGATCTTAAGAACTGTGAAAAAACAAACATTCAGTTTCCTAAAAGATGAATTTTAATAGAAGAAAAAGTAAAAAGAATCACCTCTGTAAAATCAGGATGGTAAATACCTTACAGGGTAATTAGATTCAAAACATAGAGAATCCCTCTAGGCAAAACCTTAAGTTACAAAAAGACACAAAGACAGGAATATACATTCCATTCAGCACAGCTTATTTTCTCAGCCATTTAAACAAACAGAATCTAACGTATATCTAGCTAGATTACTTACAAAGTTCTAAGACTCCATTCCTGTTTTGTCCCTGGCAAAAGCATCACACAGATAGACCCAGACCCTTTGTTTTTTCCCCCCCTCCAGCTTTGAAAGTATCTTGTCTCCTCATTGGTCATTGTGGTCAGGTGCCAGCAAGGTTATCCTAGCTCGTTAACCCTTTACAGGTGAAAGGGTTTTTCCTCTGGCCAGGAGGGATTTTAAAGGCGTTTACCCTTCCCTTTATATTTATCACAACTTATCTTCCAAGAAAAATAAAAAACAGACAGCCTGAGAAAGGAATGGAAAACTGACAATTTCAAGTATTAGAAAAATGTAAGGTTTACTAGCCAAATTTGTAGGTAAATCAGAGTCATTGGGCCCAAACACATTACACAAGATGATATGCAGCAGGTTAGACTCCTTACACACCGATTCCCTTACCAAAGTCTGAGCAAGGGAGACAAAGCTGGGTGTAATTTACTAATCAAGTTACTAAATAAAGAAGAAGAAGTTCAAGTAGGGAATGATGGACTTTTCTCTACTCATTATTACATCAGAACGTATCAAATGGAAAACACAAGAACCAATTAATGTTCCCATTATAAAATGATAACAGGGGAGGTACCCAGTTCCCACATGCTTGTCAGGGGAAATGGAGAGCTAACCTGTTGAGTAGGTCCTTAAAACAACAACCTCTGATAGCCTTTCAGAATTTCTATTATGTTAACCAAAAAGAGCTCTTAGCAAACAAATACAGTTTATCAACCCCTAAGAAACTATACCAATGTGTTCATCCTCTGTTCAGATTTTGGTCTAATATGCACTTTGATAATTGACTTTCTAATATGTCATAACCCCTATAGCAGTTCACTTAGATTTTAAATCTTCCTTTTTTGATTAATTTTTAACTTATTTTTTTTGTAAAAAAGAAATAAAAAATGAGGGTTGAGGTTAACTACTAACTTAGTCAGTCATGCTTCATTACCCCTTTTTAAAAAATGCTGTATTCCACAGATATTTCCTAAAATGCTGCAATATCAGATGTTACAAGCTGTCGTGCTTTGCATAATTATTGTAGAATACTATAGCACTTTTTGGTAAGAATGATGCTCCACTCTCAAGAACTCTTAGCTAGAGGGTTATTTTAATCCTTCTGTGGGCTAAGTGCATTACACACATCAGGACCCACTTTCTCCATTTCCCATCACAAGTGCCTTAGGTGCCAGCTTCTAATCCCTTCATTTCAGGGAGTACCTGTGGCTCCCACACTCTCCATACGAGAAGTTGTGTGTGTGTCTCTCTCTCACCCACCCCCCCACACACACACTTTCTCTCTCTCCCCCTGCCACCCAGGGCTCTGTCAATCTCCATCCCCCCAATTATGCTCTTGGCCATATGCTAGGACCTCTGGGGGACCCACCCCCAATCCCCTTCATCTAATACAAATGTATCTTATTTCCCCTTGCCAGGGTCTCTGTGTGCACCCTGTTATAAATATAGAGGAAAGAGTAGCATAAAATCCCTCCTTGGCAGCTGTACTGAATCGCCTTACCTGTAAAGGGTTAAACAGTTCAATAACCTAGTTGGCATCTGACCAGAAGGACCAATGGGAAAAGAAGTTACTTTCAAATCAGGGCGGGAAGATTTGTTTGTTGTTCTCTTTGTTTGTTCCCTCTCTGGGTGGAGAGAGAAGCCAAGCAGGTACAATATCTCCTGAAAATATACCTGGAATATTCCATCTAAAATCACAGAAATTGTAAGTAAGGCAAAGAAATGCATTAGGTTATCTTTTGTTTTAGCTTGCGCATTTTCCTATGCTACAGAGGTAGTTTTATTCCTGTTTTTGTAACTGTGAAGTTGAGCCTAGAGGGGAATCCTCTGTGTTTTAAATCTTATTACCCTGTAAAGTTACTTTCCATCCTGATTTTGCAGGTGTGATTATTTTACTTTTTTCTTTATAAACAGTTTTTTTAAAATTTCTTTATAAAAAGTTCTTCTTTTAAAAACCTAATTAATTTTCAGTGTCCTGAAGACAAAGGGTCTGGTCTGTGCCCTCATTACTAAGGCAATTCATTGGTATATTATTCTCAAGCCTCCCCAGGAAAAGGGATGAAGGAGCTTGGAGGGATAGGGATTCCAAGTGACCCTTCCCTAAATTTTTGTGTAAATCACATGGTGGTGGCAGCAATATCTTTTAAGCTATATTGCGAGACTAGGCAGAGTTGGGGAAGGGGAGCGTTGTTATGCTAGAAGATGTTAATAGCTGCTATCAATCAGTTCTTTAAGCTGTAGACAATTACAGAGGTGGTCAAACAGTTTGGTCTGCTAACGAGAATGTTTTCTTGTGTGAACATGGTTAATTCTGAGCATTATATATATATATATATATATATACACATATATACACGTGTGTGTGTGTGTGTGTGCATGCGTGTGCGTGTATGTATGTATGTAACAGATTTTTAATATGCTAAAAATACAATAAAATATTTTTAAATTGTTCTTTGTTCATTGAATAAACATTCAGAAGCATAGTTTTGCATTTCTCATATAATGAAAGGAGTAGGACCTGCCAATCCACTGGGTTTGATTGGCATATGAGAACAGTGCATACATTAATCACAATCAGTCTTTCATTACATGCTATATTGCCTTAGCCTAATTAACATCACGGGCCAAATTCATCTAGAATGATTTGAAATGATAAATTAAGTTATACAGTTTTGGGTCTAGAGATACACACTTATGCTATAATCTCATCACACAGTTCAGTAACCTACAGAAAATGGGGGGGAAAGAGTGGCCTATTTATTTATTTACAGAAAATGCTCACATAGGCATAAGAGTGTGTGCGTGTGTGTGTGTACATATATATATGGACATCACACGTTCATTACAAGTAAGTGTTCAGTTGCATACCATGTGCAAAGAGTGACCTTTATACACTAGAAGCAACATCATATGAAGTACCATAGCATCCCACTTGTCCTCTAGGTGCAGAATTTGCTCCATTAGATTAAGCAATGGATTCAGCCACTACCTCCCTATGAGTGAGCTTCTGAGTGAGCCTGTAGGTATTCAGAGCCCGCAGAAGCTGCCTTCACAGCCCTGCTATCCACTGCTTTAGAAATCTTTCCATCTTCCCCACCATCAGAGAGGAAAATGGTTTAAATTAATGCTGGCACAGTGCCGGGGGGCAAGAGATTAGGTCCCAATGCAAAGCACAGTGTGGAGCCCATAGAACAGAGCACATACATAGTCCCTGACTTGATGGGCAAAATGAGTGTGATTTCTAATTGTTTTAGCTCAGTCAAGTTAGCTTAATAGAACTGAAAAACAATATCATAATGCAGGCTAATGTTTGAAACCATGTTAATTGGCAGTCTTTAAGCCTAGTCGTGTGCCTAGGCTAAAATACTGCCAACTACCATGGTTTCAGATGAGTCAACCTGTGTTTTGACAGGGCTCTTCAATCATGTTAAGGTAACTCAACTGAGCTAACACAATTGAAAATTGGCTGTCAAGATAAGTTCATAGAGGCTTCTGCAAGAGGAGAAAACTCATTGAGGCAGCAGTTCATTCTGCCATGCCAACCAGCATGGACATGCAGGTGCAGGTCATTCTGCCCATGGAAATTAAGGAGAAAATACAGTCTTAATAAACGGTTTTAGAGTAGCAGCCATGTTAGTCTGTATTTGCAAAAAGAAAAGGAGTACTTGTGGCACCTTAGAAACTAATAAATTTATTTGAGCATAAGCTTTCATGAGCTGCAGCTCACTTCATCGGATGCATTCAGTGGAAAATACAGTGGGAAGATTTATATACATAGAGAACAGGAAACAATGGGTATTACCATACACACTGAAACTAGAGTGATCACTTAAGGTGAGCTATTACCAGAGGGAGAGCTGGGGGGAAAAAACCTTTTGTAGTGATAATCAAGGTGGGCCATTTCCAGCAGTTGACAATAACATCTGAGGAAGAGTGGGGATAGGGGAGGGGGGAATAAACATGGGGAAAAATAGTTTTACTTTGTGTAATGACCCATCTACTTCTGGGTGGACTCCTCCTGAAGGTCAAAACAACAGACTGGACTTCTACATAGACTGCTTCCGCCGACGTGCATGGGCCGAAATTGTGGAAAAGCAGCATCACTTGCCTCATAACCTCAGCCGTGCAGAACACAATGGCATCCACAGCCCCAGAAACAACTTTGACATCATATTCAAAAAGGCTGACAAAGGAGGTGCTGTCGTCATCATGAATAGGTTGGAATATGAATAAGAGGCTGCTAGGCAGCTCTTCAACACCATTTTCTACAAGCCATTACCCTCTGATCCCACTGAGGGTTACCTAAAGAAACTACACCATTTGCTCAAACTCCCTGAAAGAGCACAAGAATGAATCTGCACAGACACACCCTTGGAACCCTGACATGGGGTATTCTCTCTGCTACCCAAGATCCATAAACCCGGAAATCCTGGATGCCCCATCATCTCAGGCATTGGCACCCTGACAGCAGGATTGTCTGCCTATGTAGACTCCCTCCTCAGGCTCTATGCTACCAGCACTCCCAGATATCTTCGAGACACCACTGACTTCCTGAGGAAACTACAATCCATCAGTGATCTTCCTGAAAACATCATCTTGGCCACTATGGATGTAGAAGCCCTCTACACCAACATTCCACACAAAGATGAACTACAAGCCATCAAGACCAGTATCCCCAATAATGTCACGGCTAACCTGGTGGCTGAACTTTGTGACTTTGTCCTCACCCATAACTATTTCACATTTGGGGACAATGTATACCTTCAAATCAACGGCACTGCCATGGGTACCCGCATGGCCCCACAGTATGCCAACATTTTTATGGCTGACTTAGAACAACACTTCCTCAGCTCTCGTTCCCTAATTCCCCTACTCTACTTGCGCTACATTGATGACATTTTCATCATCTGGACCCATGGAAAAGAAGCCCTTGAGGAATTTCACCATGATTTCAACAATTTCCATCCCACCATCAACCTCAGCCTGGACCAGTCCACACAAGAGATCCACTTCCTTGACACTACGGTGCTAATAAGCGATGGTCACATTAACACCACCCTATACCAGAAACCTACTGACCGCTATTCCTACCTACATGCCTCTAGCTTTCATCCAGACCATACCACACGATCCATTGTCCAAAGCCAAGCTCTACAATACAACCGCATTTGCTCCAACACCTCAGATACAGACAAACACCTACAAGATCTCTATCAAGCATTCTTACAAGTACAATACCCACCTACTGAAGTGAAGAAACAGATTGACAGAGCCGGAAGTGTACCCAAAAAGTCACCTACTACAGGACAGGCCCAACAAAGAAAATAACAGAACGCAACTAGCCATCACCTTCAGCCCCCAACTAAAACCTCTCCAACACATCATCAAGGATCTACAACCTACCCTGAAGGACGACCCATCACTCTCACAGATCTTGGGAGACAGGCCAGTCCTTGCTTACAGACAGCCCCCCAACCTGAAGCAAATACTCACCAGCAACCACACAACAAAACCACTAACCGAGGAACCTATCCTTGCAACAAAGCCCATTGCCAACTGTGTCCACATATCTATTCGGGGACACCTTCATAGGGCCTAATCACATCAGCCACTCTATCAGAGGCTCATTCACTTTCACATCTACCAATGTGATATATGCCATCATGTGCCAGCAATGCCCCTCTGCCATGTACATTGGTCAAACTGGACAGTCTCTACGTAAAAGAATAAATGGACACAAATCAGACGTCAAGAATTATAACATTCAAAAACCGTCGGTGAACATTTCAATCTCTTTGGTCACTCCATTATAGACCTAAAAGTTGAAATTCTTCAACAAATAAACTTCAAAAACAGACTCCAACAAGAGACTGCTGAATTGGAATTAATTTGCAAACTGGATACAATTAATTTAGGCTTGAATAAAGACTGGGAGTGGATGGCTCATTACACAAAGTAAAATTATTTCCCTATGTTTATTCCCCCCTCCCCCACTGTTCCTCAGATGTTCTTGTCAACTGCTGGAAATGGACCACCTTGATTATCACGACGAAAGGTTTTCCCCCCTCCCCCACTCTCCTGCTGGTAATAGCTCACCTTAAGTGATCACTCTGGTTACAGTGTGTATGTAACACCCATTGTTTCATGTTCTCTATGTATATAAATCTCCCCACTATATTTTTCACTGAATGCATCCGATGAAGTGAGTTGTAGCTCATGGAAAGCTTATGCTCAAATAAATTTGTTAGTCTCTAAGGTGCCATAAGTACTCCTTTTCTTTTAGTCTTAATAAAGGTGCCACAAGAACAACTGCACATGCCTTTATAAATTCTACAGTGACTGTCCAAAATTCAGCATCTTACAGAAGTGTTACGGCTATAGTTGTACAGCCCTTAATTTTGAATTTTGTAATATGAAGGGGGGAGGGGAGTACAACATTGAACACATCCACAGATATGTAACAAGAAGGGATGCTTAAAAAAAAAAAGTTACCCAAGTCAACTTTTTTCCTGTTCTAGGATTGTGTCTGACCCAGATCTAGCACATACACATAGCAAGAATAAACTTAGTTTTTATGGTCCCCTTGTTAAATCCACCTTGCTCAAACAACAATAGTCTTACTCCTCAGTTCAATACTATTTATAAAAAGGATTTTTTGAAGAATGATTACAACTTTTACAGGATCGATGCTAGTGCTTAATAGCCCATGTGTTATGTATATTACATACCTTTTCCTCAATGATAAAACAACACTTATTGGAATGATGATATTGTTCATATTATCATTCGTGGAATCATGATCACAAAGAGACTTTATTTGGTACATTTGATGAAAAACAGATTTTGGGGGTGGTGGGAGGGAAGAATATTCTTCTGTGTCCTGTACTGCAAAGAATTATTGCTACTACTAACCTATCAAAATGGTTGCCAGTCACAGTACAGCTTCAAGATCCATCCTGTGTTATTACTAATGAAAAATGAATGGCATCCCAGCAAAATAAGAGTTGCACACATTTAGAATCACAATATTTTACTTTGCTTCTTTTAAAGAGTCCTCATTTTACCACTCCAATAATATTGTTCCATGATTGATTCATTATGCTTAGCAGGGAAGCATTACTTATTTCACCTCATTTGCATTTTTGTGTAAAATAATGGAAAATGGTTATGGAGAACACTTTCAGAGAAACCAACGTGGCTTAGGAACCCGTATAGGATAAAAAAAAAGGTGGAAATAAAAAGGAAGCTCAAAAAATTGGAAAAAAAACAATTTTGTAAATCTACATGAGCACAAGCAAAAGTAGTCTTAGAAAAAATGGTTTTACTTACGGTAGTAAGAATTTTTTTTAAATTATATTTCTTTTCCTTGAAAGATTCTTGACATTCCGACTGTGCTGGGGTAAAACTTTGAATTTTGTTTATTTTTTACCACATGGTTATTTTTAAATCAGAGAAAAGATTATCTGTTTACATAGAGACACTGTGTGGAGCTCATAAGGGTCCCTGAGGATGGAGAACAGAGAGAGGGTGCTTCTGGGTGGGACTTCTGGCTCTGAATGGGAAACCAGTAAGTGGCAGCCCTTATTACACGTTCAATTACCATCAGCTTTTGTGGTTGAGCTCTTTGGAAGTGTAGCTGAATTCTTTTCACAAGAGATTCTACAACAGCATTCTGATTGTTCATTCAATTATTTGAATGTGTGATGTACCACATCATCATCACAGTTGGTACTTGCCAATAACTGTTGTTCTTTCTGAAGAGCTGATATACCAAGTGTAGCCTGCCATAACTCTCAGTCACATTACAAGCTCTGAATGCTGGTACATGTTAGAAGCTGAGTTTGTGTATACCAGTATCAGTTTTATTAGCTATTTTGATGGAAGAATCATCCTCTTTATTATTGTTATATAAATTAATTAATTTGGTATACAGCTGGATTCTGCACAATAATCAAGAGGCACCACACTCTACCACAATGAGCTACATAATACTAATCCCAGTTTGCTGTGTGGTCTGGACAAGTTAATTCACCTTTTGACCTCAGTTCCCCCAAGAGGATATTACTGTCCACAACAGCCTCACATGATGGCTGCAGTCTTTTAAACATGTACAGCAGCATGAGTACTTAATTGTTGCTACTGTTATTAATTGGTAAATTCATAATTTAGGGGTGTCATGCAGATTATACAAGCCAGGCTAGACTTTTTAAAAAGGTGTCACTTTCCAGGACATAACACTTGTAGTTGATAACTGGCTTAAGAAGAAACTTCAGTATTATTTATAATTGTCCATTTCTTAAGCATCTGGTATTGGCCACTGTAAGATTACTGACTAGACTGCATGGCCAGACCATTGTTCTTATTGAAGACTGATTGTTAAGATAAGTTCATAGAGGCTTCTGCAAGAGGAGAAAACTCATTGAGGCAGCAGTTTATTCGCCATGCCAACCAGCAGGGACATGCAGGTGCAGGTCCTTCTACCCATGGAAATTAAGCCCTAAGAAATCTTTAAGTCATCCAGAAACCAAAGCTGGTACAGAATGTCATGGTCTATTGGTTAGGTGGAGTGTCTCACTACATGCCATATCCATCCAGTGCTTTGTGATCTGCAGTGGCTGCTTGTGGTTTTCCAGGTAAAGTTTAAAATGTTGACTTTGAATTATGAAAGCCCTAAGTGGCCTCAAAGCCATCCATTTGATAGACTGCCTTTCTCCCTATGCCATATTGAAATAATTAAGACCAGATGGGACACTTGAGCTGAAGCCCCATTGGTATAGGGACTGCTGGTTGAGCATTCTTTGTGCTGCCTATTTAGCTTTGGAATTCACTTCCCATACTTTGTTCCATACTAACTTGAATTTAGGGACCTTCAAGATCTACTGCAAAGCAAACCTATTTCATTCAGGCATTAGAGAATGGAGGGCTGAAATTGTACAGATGGAGAGATTTATGTTACTTGCTGACTCACACTGTCAAGGAAGTAGGATTAGTTTAATCCTGATAAAAAGAGGTGAGAGTTTACTTCTGGGCCAAAACTGGTCCTGGAGGGATGAAATAGGAACAGACAAGCACAAGGAAAGTAGGATTGAGGTTTAAACTGTGGTTTTTTGTTTTGTTTTTTGTTTTAGTTACCAACAGACCCAAACCCACAAAAGGGAATAGTGTGGATGCTAACTCAAACTCAACTCTGCATGCTGCAGTGAGGACAGGGTAGGATCTCAGATCATTCACACTTCTCCCCTTCAATATCCCAGTGTTTCCCATGAAAACTACAAGTCTTAGAATACAATCTTCAGGACAAGTATCCTGAACTTTGTAGCCCATAGGACTAGCCTACTTGCTTTCTTATGGTTTGCTTGTTTTTGGCCATAACACAAGGAACCTGCAGGCCAAATCCTATTTGTTGAGCTAAGGCAAGTTAGTGCACATATGTTTGGGATTGTCAGCCTAGATTGGCAATGATGAACTAATACATAAAATTAGTGTATATATGTTTGTGACCTTTGGCATAGATAAATGAGGATGAATTAAAGCAAGTTAGACCTTAGGCACAAATGGCACAGTTAGACCTTAGGCACTTGACAGACACAGCACAAAGAACATAGAAATAACCATGCCTTGATGCTAAATTGCCCTGGGAACTGAGCTAGCATAGAACTGGCCCCAGGATTGGGAAGCAATAAATAGCAGTACGACTCATCATTTTCTACAAACCTCCTCCTTCCCACTTTTTTGTAAAGCTGTGCTCACAGCATACTGGATACAGCTAGAATGCTAATCCTACACCTTTAGTGGCAATTCATGCACATTAGCCAACACAATCTACTGGCATGACTTCTGATTTACCAAATAAAACTACTGTACATTAAGTAAGCACACTTGAATGATTGGACAATTTACCACTGTATACATTCTTCTAGAACTACACAAACTATTACATGTGTGCCATGTATGTGTTTTGAATATGGATGGAAAGCAAAATATATTTTTAAAAATCACAGAAAACTATGTTATAATGAATAGCTGACAAGATGGAGCAAAGCCTATCATGACAGCCCTATGTGGCCTTGACTACATCATCGCTAACCTATTTTTAGGTTTTACAAGGAATTCTGAAGCCATTCAACATAACACTGTCAAGTCTGGTCTTAACAACACTTCATCTTTTGCAGCTCATAGAAACAAAATAGGTAATTAGTGTTTGAAGCTCTATCATTCTTGCTGAGCAAAATGCCAGAAAGAATGTTAATTGTGTGAATAGAATTACAAATCAGCTATGCCAGTAGATTCTACTTGATCCCTTGTGAATAAATACACATGGGATAAGACAGACATCTCCTGTAATGCTCTATTAGAACCTCATTTTCAATCATTAACCAAAGTATTAAGTGAAAAAAATGACAGCTGGAGAAACCGCAAAATACTTCTAGTTCTAGCCTTGGATTTGTCAGAAAAATAAAAGCAGTTTGTGATGGAAAATTGTTATTTTTACTCACTACTTTTGAGATAAAAATTCAGTTGTATACAGCTCTAACTGTACAGTTGTCTAGGTGAAACCTATGGATTTTACATAAAAGCAAAAGCCAGGTGAGAATTAAGACTGAGATTGTGATTTCACACTGGTACAGCTACAATATGAAATTTATCCTGCATTTTACCAACCCACTATGCTTACTTTTTATGGCAGCAATTCTGTCCATCTTTAAATTGACATTCCACAGAAATCAACTTCCAGACATGCTACATATGAGGTATTGAAATAATGGCAACAGATGCACAAGGCATGCCCTTGGCGTTACAAAGTGGTTATATTCTTTTTAGTCAATAAAAATACATCTTTAAAGGTTAAATGCAAAAAAGAAATTCTTCTGGTGTCAATGATTTAATGTCCAAGTGCTGGGACTATTCAATTTACTCAATTTGATAATGCAATCGAAGGGGAAGAGCAAGCTGTATCCAAGATCTGAAATAATTTGCAGATAAATTGCTCATAGCCTACACAGAACACAATATCCACCATCAATATGGCCCCAGTCCAGCACAACTTTCAAGCATGCTCACAACTTTAAGCATATGAGGAGTCCAGTTGAAGCCAACAGAATACCACACATGCTTGAACACTTAAGCACATATTTTGCTGAACTGGGTCTTACATTACACCTGTTTAAAACCCGTATTAAGTAGTATCAAGAGAACTGGGCCCCTACTATCCAATCAGGATTAACTGTACATAAACCAAGGCCACATGGCTTGCAGCAATTACACACGGTTAAGTTTTTATGCTGCTTTTTTTTATTGATTACAGTTCATAAGTAATGTGGTTACATTAGTTTATGGCCACAGGCACCGTCTGAATCAATTTAATCTACAACTACAGAAGTTCAACAATAACTCAAGTTAATAAAAATCTTTAATTTACCCCTTCTCCCCTGCAATGGGAAACACCCAATAAATGATACCCTGGAGAATTAAATCTGAGACTGACGACTCTGAACATCAGAATAGATGTGAAATCTGGTATATTCTACTATTTACATACATTTATTTAAAAGCAAGAATATGAGTAACAATCCCCACAGTTTCAAAATCATCTTGGAAGACTTTGTAATCAAATTAGAATAAAATAATTGGACTCAAGCAGGTTCAAGAACCTAATAAGGGATATTTGAAAAGGGTTTGCTCATGTAGTTCCTTGTTTATTTGTGATAAACTTCATAGTAAAACAAAATCCAATTGATCAATATATGCAATGTTTATTTGTATAACTTACAACACTGCTTTCCAAATGCTGGTAAGAGAACCTCAAATTGAACCTGAATACTTTTGGACTGTTTAAAAAGTAAGAAATCTTCTAAAGTGTTACCACAATTGCATCTTTTCTGCTTTTGCCTAAACAGCTACAATAAAACTTAAAGAACACCAAAGGCATTTCAAAACACTACAACGTGCAATAAATATTCAGGGCTTAATTGTAGTGCAGCACCATTCTGTAAAACACATCCCCCCACCCCATGGCTATTATGTTAACTAGTGTTATCTTGAACACCATTCTAATGATTCAATGTCAATTCCTGTGAAATTAAGTCCATTCCTCCCACTGACACAACCAAACTGTTATCCAAATGTGGCTGGCACCAACAGCTCAATTGTAGCTTTGCTTACAGTCTTCTAAAATCCAAGTCTATCAGTTCTGTGGCTGTGACATGAATAAATGGCTAGAATCAACAAGTGATGCTGAAGATGATTGCTAAGGAAACAAGTTTAATATTTGCTACCATAGCAGGAAGTGTGTGTTCTCTTCTTACAATACATTCACACAAATTATGGACTACTGGCAAAAGGAGGCAGCTCATCAGCTGCCATTGTATTAGTGGAATGAAAAGATATTTTTGTTTAGAAGCTAATGGGATTTACTGCTACCCTGGGGAAAAGATGAACCAGGACCCATTTGCTACTACAATTCAGCAGCATTATCAGTTTCAACTGATCTTAAATCAGCAGCTGTTGGTCTAGCTGTAGTTCTTCCTCTGATCCCTGCCAGGTTTTCATTTTGGTCTGCCTCCCCAGCATCCTTATACTTAACACTATTTTGTGAGCTCTGTTAATACTGACCGAAGTCCCTGTTCACTAAACTGGGACTTTACCACCCCTCCCACCCCCAACACATATAACATCTAACACAATGGAGCTTGACTCTTGGTTTGACGCATCACAGTCCTATTGTAATATATATGTAATTATACAGTATGAAATGGAGCGATTTGTCAAGCGCTAATATACTGAGGTTGCCATCTAAGAGCTTATCTACACAGCCCTGCACTGCACTCTGCCTGGGTGTAATCTGTGGAGTTTGTTAACGTGTTGTGCTCTAACTGTCCCATGCAGACACAGCTGGTGTGAACTCAAGGGTACCTAGTTCACATGAACACAAATTAGGTAACTTTTAGTTCATGCCAGCAGGGTCTACATGAGCAAGTTAGACCACTCTAATTCACACCTACGTAGAGCACATTGTGGCACCATTTAGACAAGCCTTAAGTAAACTGAAGCCATCTACTCCTAAGTATCGTTTTAGCACAAGTGTTATGATGATGAATGTTTGGCTGTGCTCAACTGAAGGAAGAAAAGAGCACAAGGCCCATAACATGATGTGGTATTGGTATACAGTCTTTTCAAGTTAGATAAAAACTTCTGACATTCTCACTCTAATGCATAAAAACAGAGAAATTTCAAGTGTCACATACTTGAACTGACAAAGCAGCCGTTTGTGAACTTTTGACATATCCTTTGTGGGGAAGTGATATTTGAATTTTGCCTGACAAAACATGCAGTTCATTTTCTTTTTTATCTTAATGAGATTTGAAATATGCTATAGAGTCTTTTGAAGTTTTTATTAACAGACTTCCAATTCTTTCTGCACAGACTCTTTTATGAAGAAATAAAAATTTAAAGTGGAAGAAAGATTAGCTTTCAAATCTCAGCAATTTAGCGTAAGAGCTAATAATCGTGGCACAATGCTTAAAATAATTCTACAATATCTGAACTTCATTTCAATTTGTCACAGTTTGAAACTTCTGTATTTAGCAATATTTCTGATAAGATCAAATTCTTCACATTTCATATATGTGAACTGCATTTAGGTAACAAGGGTTTGGGCCTGACCTATTAATAAAAAGGTGACAGCACTCTTCTATTCACACAGTCCTGCAACTCGCACTAGCTTAATGAAAATGAATACTTTTCCAAATGTAGGAAACAGCTGAGGGGGATATTAATAAACTGCTAAATAACCATCACCAGCAGATCACCTTTTCACCTTGTGGTGCTGTTGTCATGAGAAAAGGGCATGATCCTTCACCCAAATAATTCTGATTATCAGAAAACAAGTTGACAGACTTCGTATTTTAGAATGCCCCAGCATGACCTTAATCTAAACTATCTTTACAAATTATGGCTGAGACTAGGAAACCTCTATTTGTAAGACTTCTTTCCTGAAAAGATGGTAATTATTATTTTGTCAAAAAAAAAAAAAGTTCTCCTACTGATACTACCTTTCTATGTTTCCGTGCCCAGCATTACAATATTCCTATATAATAACTAATCACGGCTTTGCTCTAAGCTGGCAACTTTTCACTGTTCACCCAGACTGATTTAAATTCTTTCCAAAGGGCTAATTCATTGTTCTCCCCATAATATAACACCTTGTGGGATCTTAACTTATCACTAAGGAAGGTAGCCAAAAGATTTTAGCTAATGTTATAAGGTGGAGTTTTTCCTCTACCATTGCTTTTCTTGTAAGTGTTACTGAATTTCAGCCTTCAGTCTATCCATCCTACCCTCTTTCCCTATTTTTTCATAAGCACTATGCAAGTTATTAGACTTACAACATTTAAGTTTTTTTTCTTGTAGTTCTAAGGCAATCAATGCTCCATATTATCAATGTTACCTCAATGGCTACACTTTTTGCGAGGGAAGTTATTTTGCACAAATCTCAATTTGAGATATTAGTTTCTATTCTGAACAGCTCTCTAGCTTTGGCTTTTGGGGAAAAGGCCAATGGGTCCATTGCATTGAAGCAAAAGTTAATCAAAGTGAATTGCTGCACTTTTTTCCAAATCTTAGGTAGTATCCCAACTTATTCTAGAAGATAACTTAGGGCTTGTCTACACGACCCACCAGATTGGTGGGCAGTGATCGATCCAGTGGGGGGGGGGTCGATTTATCATGTCTAGTATAGATGCGATAAATCGACTGCTGAGCATGCGGTCAACTCCAATACTCCACCAGAATGAGGAGCACAAGCAGAGTCGACGGGAGAGCATCAGCTGTAGACTTACCGTGTAAGTAGATCTAAGTACGTTGACTTCAGCAACACTATTCGCATAGCTGAAGTTGCGCATCTTAGATCGACCCCGTGCGGTAGTGTAGACAAGCCCTTAGAATTTATATCCCACTTTACCAGTTCTAAGCACTGGAAAAAACACAATCACCACAGCCCTTTTTTGATGTGGTCTAAGCTTTATAGCTTTTTGAATTTATTTTTGTTGTGAACAATTTGAGACAAATCTCACCTCTCTTCACCAACTGACAATGTTAGCCTCAAGAAACAGCAATTAAAAGCACTTCACAAAAAATCATGTCTGTTTATGACTAGATTAACTGTTATTTCCCATTTAGCAATTTATTAAATAAATATTCAGACAGTAAAAAAATAATTACAATAATCCATAGGTCAGGTTAAAAACTATATATTTCATCACGTTTCTTTGCATTTGACAAGAATATTTTTTTTAAAAAAATATTGGAGCAATGCAAGAATTGTGTCCTTAGCTACTTTCCTTGCTTCTATGTACTTGAGGTCTCCTGCTGCCAATACAACAACATTCTTGGTATTTCTGAACATTATAGATGTGCATTTCCTAACTCAAAAAGGGGAATTCTATATTAAACCTTGTCCAAGCACATAAAAAGGAACTAATCACAGAACTAAAAAAGTTGATGGTAGCTTAGATATAAGTGATCATGATTTGATCATATTTATAATATACAAGAAGAATGAAGTTCAGACTAATAAAATAGATATATGGTACTTTAATTGAAAGAATAATGAGCCAAACAAACTGGAAGGAAGAATTTAAATCAGAAAAATTTGAATGATAATTAGGAATCATTTAAGAACACCTTACTAGATGCCCAAAAAGCCATAATTGCAAAACTGATGAAGACATCTGTGCTGATTAAAAAAACCTACCTAGTAGTTTAGAGAAGACAAGTGAAAGCTGCAATAAATAAACGAGAAAAGATATAGATAGCAAATGCAAGGGAAGGTGAATTTTGATAGCAATATATACATATTAGGAATTGTAGAAAATTGCTAAGGGAAGCCAAGGGACACAAGAAGAAATCTAGGCCTGGCAGCATTAAGAACAATAAGAGAATTTTAAAAACTTATTTGAAACAAAAAGAATCCTGACAATGATATTAAGTCCATTACTAGATGGAAATAACAGATCTATCAATAAAGCAGAAAAGGCAGAGGTACTCAATAAATATTTGTTCTTTATTTTAGGGAAAAGAAATGATGCAATCTCATCAAATGGTGATAACACACTTTGTGTTCCACTAGTATCTGTGAAGGATGTTAAGACAGAAACTAATGAAGTTAGACATCATCAGGCCCAGATAATTTTCAACCAACATTTTAAAAGGAACTGGCTAGGTCTCTTGATTGCACATTAATGTTGATTTTCTATATGTCTTGGAGCACTGGGGAAATTCCAGAAGACAGGAAGAAAGCGAATGTGTTAGTTTCTAAAATGGGTAAAAAAAGATGATCCAAGTAACTATAGGTTTGTCAGCATGACATTATCCTGGGCATCAACATGGAGCAGCTCATATAGGAATCTATTAATAAAAGAACTCAGGGAGGATAAGGTAATTAATGCAAATCAACATGACTTTATGGAAAATAGAAACTGTCAAGATGACATATCTTTTTTGCTGTGATTACAAGTTTGGTTGATAAAGATAATAGTGTTGACATAATATATCCTTAGACTTTTGTAAGCCTTTTGACTTGGTACCACATGATATTTTGATTAAAAAACTAGAACAATATAAAATTAACATAACACATGAAATGGCTCAAAAGCTGTCAGGTCTCAAAATGTAATGGTCAATGGGGAGTCATCCTTGAGTGGGTCTGTTTCCCGGGGGGGGAGGGGCACAGAGATTGAAAAAAATGTTAATGAGCACAGGGCCAAGAAATAATGACCTGGAAGAAAACATCATTGATAAAGATTACAGATTACATAAAAATTGGGGGAGTGTAAGTAAGGAGGAGGACAGGGCACTGATATGGAGCTATACAGATTGCTTGGTACTCTGGGCACAAGCATATGAGTTTTAATTAGGGTTGTCGAGCGATTAAAACAATTTAATTGCAATTAATCATGCAATAAAAATGTGATTAATCACACCGTTAAACAATAGAATACCATTTATTTAAATATTTTTGGATCTTATCTACATTTTCAAATATATTGATTTCAATTACAACACAGAATATAAAGTTACAGTACTCACTTTACTATTTTTTGGTTTTTACAGTACAAATATTTGTAATCAAAAATAAATATATTTTCAATTCACCTAATAAGTACTGTAGTGAAATCTCTTTATCATGAAAGTTGAACTTACAAATGTTGAATTATGTAACAAAAAACTGCATTCAAAAATAAAACAATGTAAAACTTTAGAGCCTACAAGTCCACTCAGTCCTACTTCAGCCAAATCGCTTAGACAAACAAGTTTGGTTACATTTGCAGGAGATAATGGTGCCCGCTTCTTGTTTACAAGGTCACCTGAAAGTGAGAACATGCATTTGCATGGCACTGTTGTAACTGGCATTGCAAGATATTTACGTGCCAGATGCACTAAAGACTCACATGTCCCTTCATGCTGCAACCACCATTCCAGAGGACGTGCATCCATGCTGATGACAGGTTCTGCTTGATAACGATCCAAAGCAGAGTGGACTGATGCATGTTCATTTTCATCGTCTGAGTCAGATGCCACCGTCAGAAGGTTGATTTTCTTTTTTGGTGGTTTGGGTTCTGTAGTTTTCACATCTGAGTATTGCTCTTTTAAGACTTCTGAAAGCATGCTCCACACCTCGTCCCTCTCAGATTTTGGATGCCATTTCAGATTCCTAAACCTTGGGTCATGTGCTGTAGCTAGTTTTAGAAATCTCACATTGGTACCTTCTTTGCATTTTGTCAAATCTGCAGTGACAGTGTTTGTAAATCAAACAACATGTGCTGGGTTATCATCAGAGACTGCTGGAACATGAAATATATGGCAGAATGCAAGTAAATCGGAGCAGGGGACATACAATTCTCCCCCACGGAGTTCAGTCACAAATTTATTTAAGGCACTATTATTTTAAACGAACATCAGCATGGAAGCATGTCCTCCGGAATGGTGGCTGAAGCATGATGAGGCATATGAATGTTTAGCATATCTGGCACATAAATACCTTGAAACACCGGCTACAAAAGTGCCATGTGAATGCCTGTTCTCACTTTCAGGTAACAGCGTAAATAAAAAGCAGGCTGCAGTATCTCCCATAAATGTAAACAAACTTGTTTGTTTTAGCAATTGGCTGAACAAGAAGTAGGATTGAGTGGACTTGTAGGCTCTAAAGTTTTATGTTTTGTTTTTGAGTGCAGTTATGGAACAAAAAAAATCTACATTTGTCAGTTCAACTTTCATGGTAAAAAGATTGCACTACAGTACTTGTATGAGGTGAATTGAAAAATACTGTTTCTTTTGTTTATCATTTTTACAGTGCAAACATTTTGTAATCAAAAACAACACAAAGTGAGAACTGAACACTTTGTATTCTGTGTTGTAAAACAAATCAGTATATTTGAAAATGTAGCAAAACCATCCAAAAATATTTAATAAATTTCAATTGGTAGTCTATTGTTTACCAGTGCAATTAATTGTGATTAATTTTTTTAATTGCAGTACATTTTTGAGTTAATTGTGTAAGTTAACAGTGATTAATCGACAGCCCTAGTTTTAATATGGCTAAATGTAAATGTATACATCTGGGAACACAGAACGTAGGCCATATTTACATGATGGGGGATGCTATCCTGAAACACAGTGACTCAAACAGATTTGGGGGATGTAGTGGATAATCAGCTGAACATGAGCTCCCATTGTGACTCTGTAGCCAAAAGAGCTAATGCAATCCTGGGATACATGAAGAGGTGAATCTTGATTAGGAGTAGAGAAGTTATTTTACATCTGTATTTGGCACTGGTGCCAGAAGAGTCTGTCTAGTTCTAGTGCCTCTAATTCAAGAATGACGTTGATATATTGGAGAAGGTTAAGAGAAGAGCCAAGGGAATGATTAAAAGATTCAAAAACATGCCTCATACTGATAAAGTAAACAGATTGAGCTCCTTGAGTCTAACAAAGAGAAGGTTAAAGGGTTACTTCATTAGTCTATAAATACCTGCATGGGGAACAAATACTCAAGAATGGGTTCTTCTATTTAACATGATCCAACAACAGGAAGTTGGAACTAGACAAATTATAGATGGGAAATAAGGCATTTTTACCATTGTTCTAATGCTTATTTATTTATTTTATGAAGGGTCATGGTGGATTCTTCATCATTGAATTTTAAAATGAAGATTGGATTTTCTTGTAAGACAGAACTTCTGCAAATTAATTTCTAGAACCTATGTCCTGTCCTACACAAGAGATCAGACTGGGAGATCACATGGCTCCCTTCTGGCCTTGGAATCTATTAATTTAAATTATGAGACTGACAACACTGTAGTTGCCTCTTAGCAACATTAAATGGTTTTTCAAAAAGAGGTTTTTGTTTCTGGAATAATTGTAGAGCTGCTTGATGATCTGATGTTCAGTGCTGTGAGTATTGCTAGAATATTATCTCATTGTAAGTCAAACTAATACATTTTATGGCCAAAAGGAGATACTGTGATGACCTTCTCCATAAAAAAAATCATCAACTGTTTTTCCCTTTGAGGTACTTCCTAGTCCAACAAAAAGTGTATTTAGCCTAACTGGGAGAAAAGCTAGTTTGCAAAAAATATATCTGCCTTGCTTGGTGTTTTAGTTGCCTATCACCAAGCCCAGTGCCGCCCCAAGAAAAACCTGCAGAAATTGTGCAGAGAAAAGGCCGCTAACAATATTTTCCTTCAAGGGTTGTTTGTGTTGGGAGCAGATTCAGGGGGCAGGGGCAGCAGGGTTAAGGAACTTGGTATTTTCAGGAATTCACAGAGGAGGGATATGAATTATCTTTCAGGGGTTGCTTCTGTTCTGCTGACCCCCCACCCCCACCCCATGGTAGCACAGCCACAAGCTATCTCCCCCTGGCGCTATTTGGTAGTATCCATGGAGGGAATTCTGAGGGAGGTAATGCTGCTGTAAACTCTGCTATATCCTACCCAGATTTCCACATGGAATTTCCTGACCTCTGCAGTGAAGAGCCCCACTCCCACGTGCCCGCAGTACTACACCCTGAACGCCACAGAACTCTACCCACATGGAACTCCAGAAGAGGTGGAAATAGTACCAGGGATACAGGAGTCCTTCTATACCAAGTAGAGTTGCCACTTTTCTAATGGCTGGGATCCCCAGGTCTCCAACCCGTCTCTCACTCCTCTCCCACTGCCTCCATCACTTGCTGGATTGGCCCGAGGAGCCTGCCTGCAGACAGGAGGTGGCCCCATCTGAGCAGGGGCTGACACAGGTTAAATGACCCAACACCACTCGCAGCCCTGCAGTAACCGGACTTTTGGTTCAGGTGCCATTTAGGGTTGCCAGTTCCGCTTTTCAACCGGACTTTCTGGTTGAAACTGGGCACTTGGCAACCATCAATAGTACCTGGATACAGAAGCCAAAACCCGAATACCGAGTGGAAAATAAGTCCCCAAGAACAGTATCTGGGTGGCACAGCAGAAAGCATCAGGCTGTGTGTGCAGGTTGTTGAAGACTCAATAGCGATCAAATCTATTGCAGAGGTGGTGAACCTTTTTATTCTTCTTTCTAGAAGACATGCTTTAGTAAAGCACACGTTATTGGTCTCCATACAAGGATAACTGGGTGAAATTGTTTGGCCTGTGTTATACAGGAGGTCAGAATGGATCGTCCAACGGTCCCTTACAGGCTTTCAGCTTATGAGATCCAAAAAGACAATGTTAGTCAAAAGCAGGTTGTGTATAAAGGATTATGTGTTACCACAATACATTGTAATCTCAGTACACAAAACACAGTACTATCAGCACCAGAAGTTTTTATCAGCACCTCTAGCAGCTGCAATATCTTCTGAATACAAAAAACTCCATATATTCTTTTAAGAATATCAATTGCTCTATATCTTCAGAATTCAGAGTGACTCATCAGTATCAACTTTTACAGCTCCTTTGAAAGGATGTTCCTAATAAATTCTGGAACAAGGACAGCTGAAACACTTATCAGTTGTAATCTGGGCTAGAAAGATAACATGTCCCAAAACCATTATCCAAGGAGATTTTTCTGTAATATTGTAGTTCACTGTCATTTAAGTATATTTCAACCTAGGCAAAGTTTACAGTTTTTAGCAGCTTGGTGTTTTGCTAAGAGAAAGCTTGCAATGTCATGTATAAGGCAAAGTTTAAAAGGAGCAGCTATTAGAAGTCATCACCCTTTTGCACCTTAGGCTAGCAACCTTTCACTCAGTATTTCTTTATATTTTTAATTGAGTACATTTGGTACTTAAGTAAGAATGCTGTTCTACAATTTTGCATCAGATAGGAAAGTCCAGAGGAGTGGGAAGACTAATTTTGGACATCCCCATGTTACAGTCAAGTAGGAACATAAAATCTGCCAATTTTACAGCAGTATTTGCCGCTGCACATCTTTTTCTCCTGCCACTGGAACAGAGTGCAACCAAATAAAATAATTTATTTATATGTGTTATGTAAATAAAAAGCTCAATGTATGTTTGTTGCCTTGGAAAACTGACTTTTCCTACCCCACATCAGGTCTCTCAAATGGTCACTAAAATTCATAGTGTTAGGCTTGTCTTTTGTTCATTACACAATAAGAGGAATATTAAACACACACACACACACACACACACAATCACAGTTGGGTCCCAAATAATCATATTACTTTATAGATTATACACACACCGCCACCCCCTATTTACTTTATAGAATATATACACATACACAGCCTGGCTGCACAGATACTTCTGCTCTGGCTGTTTCTAAAAACATTAAAACATATACTTATAAAACACTAAGCACCAGAGGACTAAAACTATTAAACAAGATATTCTGATACAAAGATGCAAAAAGCCAAGCATTAAATGAGTACTTCAGAAATGCACACACCCCCATTATATGTACTGTCCTGTGCAATGCATTTGGACTGTCTGTCCCTAGGGGTTTTAGCTGACTGTCACTATTTGCAACCTTTATTGGGCCTTAGTCTGCTTCTAAGTGCATATAAAGTTACCTTTATATTTCTTGGTGAGGGAGACATTTACTGGCAACAATTCTTTGGAATGTATTTACAAAATACAGTGCACTGATGTCAATTAGTTGTACATTAGCAAAATGAAATATAGCTCTAGTTTGCTCTTGTAGCCTGTCTCCTTCCCTTCCCCTTGTTCATTAATAACTCCTCTTACCTGATACGGAGCCTTGTTGATATTACCTAAAGAAACCAAGCAGTGTAACTTTCCTATGTTTAGGTGATTGCACAGACTTAATCACTCACATCATATTTTAATAGAAGTTTTATGGGTTTGGGGGAAACTTTGCTCATTCTCACAGTCATCTTTTGCATGGAAAAAACGTCATGTATCTTTATATGAACTTGGAAGCAAACTACAGCTCAATCCTATTGTGTGTAAGAAACTTGTGATTGCCAACAAATGTTTTATCTGCGTGGAGGAGGGGGGAAGCACCGTCCTACATGTTATCAGGTCAACTTCATTAAATTAAGTAATGATATTCCTTAGTATGGTAGGCTTAGGTGACACAAAGTAAGCAATATAGAGGAACAAAGCTAATGACAACTGTTGAATCAATCAGTTGATGCTACAGGTTTCCTGTAGCCTATACCTTACATCCACTACGCTTTTATTAAGATCTCTTGCTTTTTACCCATCTTAACAACCAACTAAGGTATTCCTAATTTCAGAAAATGAGATGACATTGTCTGTCTTTTAGTATCCATAGGACATTTTATTAAAAAGAAAATAAATGCATTAATGGAGCTAAAGGTACTCCTCCATCAATTAAATGTATCTTAAATACTCATATCAAGCTCTCACAAGCAAAAGAACTGGATTGGCAATTCATAAAATTAGAAGCTATTTCAAGACATTCAGATTTAAAAGAAACTTATGACAAATTTTCTTAAGCAAGCCTTCAGAGTATATCATAACATGCAGAAGTGCTAGATTGTGAGTGTCATGGATTCACCATAAATGAGCCTGCTTGATAAAGCAAACTATATAATTTTATACTATTTGTTATTCACTGATATCCTGTGCTGTACAAAATGGAAGGCAATGGGTGAAATCCTGGACCTAATTGAAGTCAATGATCCCTGCCCCAGGAACTTTAGTTCTCAATATAGAGAGAATTTCACCTTAGATTTCTCACATTAAAAAAAGGTCGTGATGCCAGACCCGATTTAATGTATATTTGGAATGTACAGTGACTTATGAACAAACATTTCAAAAAGTTAACGTACTTCCTACCATTACATGCTGTAATATGCAGCTCTGGTAAGTAGAACTAGAATAGCCAGATTCCCCCTCCCAACCCCCTCAAGTTTAGCGAAGGACTCAGTTTTATTACCTTTTTGTGCTTAGGCAGCTCAAAAGGACAAAGATGCTACTAAATTTGGAGGAAGCATCTCTTGCCTTGTGACGAGCTGACAGCCACATTTAACATTAAACTGTACAAGCAAAATCTTAGTACAGCCAAGTGAATAGGGAGTACAGATACAAAAGTAATAACAGCCCTTTAAGAAACCTATTATCATGAGGCAAAGTCAAACAGTATCTACAAAGCAGTCATTTATACACTTCAAAAATACTGGGCATCTAGATTTCCTGATTGTTGAAGGAGTTAAGATATATAGGAACAATCATTCCACAGCACCCAAATGGCCAACCTGATCCCTGGTGTACTTTGTTGGAGGTACAGCAGGAATATATTTGATTCCAAGTTTTTACAATATCTCTCACATGGTAGAGAGTGCTTTTTGTTTGCAGGGGTGGGAGAGATGAGGAGGAAAGCCACTGAAGCTTTGTTTCCCTTCCGTATTTCCACTATTGCTCTGGATTCCTCTAACACCAAAGGGACTCACCAAATTTTAAGACTAGGCCCCCTTAGTTAATTTACCCAAGCAGCTTTTTTCCTAGACTCCGCCCCTGGAACTTTATCCCCTCAGAGTTAGGACTACTGCTGTTTGCTCTTCTTGGAGCTCCTGTTATAAGCCAACCATTTGGAAGTTTCAGGAGGTGCAGAATGCAGAAAATCACTTATACGTCTATGCACTGGCGCAAAGAAAGCCGTGTTGAGTGCATTATACTGAATCTTATTTATCATTATTAGATCGCTGGAAGAGAGAGAGCGAAGATACCATATTAATGACATTTACATAAGATATTACATTGGGAGGATTTCCAAACACCAGGGAAGGCAGAAAAAATAGTACAACACAACCTAATTAAATGAGACGTGTGGGTAGAAAGATGCTAATTGGTCTTTTATATCTCTAGCTTCTATGACTAAGAGTCCAGACCCAATCCCAATTCCCAAACAATGAGAAACCCAACTGTTCTCTGCCAGAGCACTCCCTAACAACCTGACTGAAAGCAAGGAAACTGTTTAGACATTTTGCATTCAATTATGTAAGAATTAGCTATTTTCCCCCAATGTTTTATAGCCATATAGGAGAACTTTGTCCTTGGTTTTTAGGGAGTGTTTTTGTTTAGTCTGCTGTGATTGTAGAACACCACAACTGTTTGCATACTCCCACTTACTCTAGAGTTGATTTTCAGTGATTTGTTTTTCAAACAACTTTTGTTATTTACCAGACTTTTCTTTTTGGGGGGATTGTCTAAACATTGTCACCCAATGAAATTGGTCTGTTATATGCTGATATTTGATAATATTTGATAAAGGGGCTCTTGAAACACTTTGATACTGTTTTTCACTCTCTGCAAAACTCTGCGGGGAAGAACTGAAGCGTCACCAACATTGCTTAGATCCAGACCGATGACTGATGTATGATTATAATAATTTGCTGGGATGCAACTGCCACACTGTTCAGAATAGTGGGCACTTAATTCATCCAGTACATGCTTTAAAGGAGATTAAGTTTGCAAAGATTAGATAACAACCTTAGGCCAAAAAAAAAATGGGGTTGGAAAACAACGGGCTTACACTTGAGAGAATAGCAGAATAGCATACCTTAAGGAAAGGGGCAGATTATTTGAAATATCAGTAATTCCTTTTGAGTCATATTTTTGCTAAAAATTTTCATTTATGAAGAAGTATAGTTATTGCTTGATGGAAATATGTGATGTGGAAGCTAAAGTACTTGCTGGAAGAGAACTTCAATTTGTTTGTAAACTTAACACAGTATTTATAGTTTGGAGTCAAACTCTGTCTTGATTTAGACAATTCCTTTAAACTCATTTAAGTCTGAAGAACAGAATTTGGCCTATAATATGCTCTAGTATCCTTAAAGAAGGAACACACATTGTAGAAGTTCAATGAAATACCTGAATTGACCCTTTGTAAAATCACACCAGTATGTCTATTTGAGCAAGAACATGAAACAATGAACAAAAATGAATATACATTAGCATTGTAAATATGTAAAAGATGTAGCTAGCAGAAAAAAGATAGGATAGTAAGCAATGTGGGGTAGCTTGCAGCTGTGGTCTGCTATGTAGTGGAACATGTGAACAACTCATGATCTAGACAGGGATTGGCTAAAAAAAATATTAGACCAATCAAAGTGTGTGATACGCTGTATTAAGTGTTTATATATAAGCAGATTCATGATACAGTACTTTGGATATGTGGTATGCCCTGAACCCTCCCTATGCATGAGCCTGATCAACTCAAGTGTAGTTTGATTGCATGTCAATAAAGAAACCTCAGTGATGAGTTTGTAGTCAAGCTGAGCTCTTGGGAAGCAAGTGGATAAGGTCTTGAAGACTATTGATTGGATAAGGTCTCTGAAGCCATTCCCAACATGCTCCTGAGTGGATAAGGCCTCAAGCTACCCCACACAATACCCAGACATAAACCTTAGAAAGAGTGTCAGGATCTACTCTCTTTAGTGCACTAGAAAATTAATGATGAGGAAAAATAAATGTTCACACTCACTCATAAATATATGACACGTTTAGAAGTTTTCCGGCAAGCAAGTACATTATAGATACAAAACCAAACCTTGGATTTTCAACTAGTGACTGGTAATTTTGAAACCCTTAAAAGGGATCTGATTTCCAAAGGCAGTGCAGCACGTTCTGAAGTCACGCTTTATGGTGTCTCAACTTGAGCACCCAAAATCACTTGTCACTATTTAAAATATTAGCCCTTATTTTTTTCAGCTATAAAATATAATGTATTATATACATTATTCAAATAAGCTTTTAATTTCAGAAGTGATTTATATGGATATTTTGGTGACAACCCCCATTTAAAGTACCACATAGGTCTGTTGTTCTGTAGAAGTCCTTCCAAGAGACTGTTAAACATATGGGTTAATTTTCAAAGTAACTTACTATTCAAAAGTATGTATGGAAAGGAGAGGCAGAAAAAAAACAAAAACAAGAACTCAGCCTGAAAAAAGCAACATTTGCATAACTGAAGAGGATTTTCTTCTCCTCAACCCCAATACTTCTCCCAAGAGGTCAAATCTCTTCCAAAACAATTACTCTGGCAAAAAGCAGTCAGATGGCTCCCCAACACCTGACATGAATGCCACTTCTTGACTGTCCAAAAGAGAATGTTCTTATACAGAACAGCTGGTTCTCATCTTTGCAGATTTCAAACAGAGAATCGCTTTGACATACAAAAACTCCTAAATCACTAAATTCCATGAAAGAACTACTCAGTCTTCTGTTTCATAGCAGAAGCATGATCACTTTTAAAAAAAAATAGTTCGTCTATTAAAAGATGGATGCATTCTTGGCTAGAGAAATCAATCTGTACTTATTCACAAACAGTCCCAAAATGAACACTCAAAGAAGCCTAGAAAGAAATCCAAGCCAGAAAACAAGTCTCTCGGAATTCTAGAATACTCATCAGCCAATTCTGTGATAGGTCATGCCCCTCTGGCTCTACCCATCACTCAAATTTCTTATTTCATATGGAAGGAAATCTTCACCTGGCAGATTGTTTTGTCTTTGACTGTACTCTGAATCCAGCTTCTAATCTGATGAGTGATCCAAGGAAAACATCACAGAGCGCTTTAAGTCTTAGACCAATTCCAACCCACCAGACCTCTTCCCCTCTGCCCTACCAGCTTCTGCTTCAGAAATGAAAAAGGGGAGTCATTTCACAATTCAGGCAGGGCCACCACATCATTGTGGTTACCATGGACTGCCACTTCCTCTCATGAGAAGGCTTCCTAACATGATACAAAGACCTGTGCTCCTGTGATCACTTCAAACACTCACATAGACGATGGTAACTTTCTAGTTTTCATCTGATTTCTTTCCCTCTCCCCTTGGGGCTGTGGAAATACCATCCAAGCTAAACAATCATGACTGCAGGTCCTGAGTCCTCCAGTGACTGCATGCAACTTGTTGAGAATGGAAATTGAAGCTTCTTACACCCCCAAGTTCAGAATACTTTAGAAAGGGTTTCAGAGTAGCAGCCGCGAGCTGTTAACTCACAGCAATCCCTAAAATGAAAAGGAGACTAACAAATTTATTAGAGCATAAGCTTTCGTGAGCTACAGCTCATGATGAAGTGAGCTGTAGCTCACGAAAGCTTATGCTCAAATAAATGTGTTAGTCTCTAAGGTGCCACAAGTACTCCTTTTCTTTTTTAGAAAGGGTTGGTTACACATTTGAATAGAATCTCCTTTCCCCCCTCCCCGCCAACTATAAATACAAATTCTTCTCTTTCACTACAAATCTGGTAATGCTTAACATGTGTAGTTCTTGTAACAGATACTACTACTAGACTCACACTGAACTGGCTAAGTAAACCATGAGTGGGGAAAGGAGATATTTCTAGGAATTAAAACACTGTCAGAGACATCCTTTCAAGGAGGCAGCAATCTTAAACTTTGGCCCTGAGCTGGTAATATAACCTTATCTACAAACTATATTCTCCTGGTTTTTATCCAAAAGAGCAGACACCTGGAGAAAAATACGAACTATATTTTTGTTCCATGGTCTTTGTGAAATCTATTTATTAATATGGTTCCCATTGTGATCACTGTGAATCTCTGCACATCCTAAACAAGATAGGAGACTGGCTGGATGAAAGATACTAAGGGTATGTCTACACTACAAAATTAAGTAGAATTTATAGAAGTTGGTTTTGTAGAAAGCGTTTTTATACAGTCAATTGTGTGTGTCCCCACACAAATGCTCTAAGTGCATGTAGTCGGCGGAGTGTGTCTGCAGTACCGAGGCAACCATCAACTTCCAGAGCGTTGCACTGTGGGTAGCTATCCCACAGTTCCCACAGTCTCCGCCGCTCATTTGAATTCTGGGTAGAAATCCCAGTGCCTGATGGGGCTAAAACATTGTCGCGGGTGGTTCTGGGTATATATCATCAGGCCCCCCTTCCCTCCCTCCTTCCGTGAAAGCAAGGGCAGCAATTGTTTTGCACATTTTTTCTTGACTAACCTGTGCAGATGCCATACCACGGCAAGCATGGAGCCTGCTCAGCTAACCGTCACCATATGTCTCCTGCGTGCTGGCAGACACGGTACTGCATTGCTACACAGCAGCAATTTATTGCCTTTTGGCAGAAGACAGTGCAGTATGACTGGTAGCCATCACTGACATAGTCCAGGGTGCTCTTTTAACCGACCTCGATGAGGTTAGCGGCTCTTGGGCAAATATGGGAATGGCTCAGCCAGGTCATTTCCCTTTTAAGTTTCGTCTCATGGCGATTGAGTCCTACCGGCAGTGCACTGTCTTTTAATCTGCAGCCAGCAGAAGACGATGGGCAGCAATCATACTGCACCGTCTTCTGCCAAGCACCCAGGAGATGATGATGGCTAGCGGTTGTACTGCACAGTCTGCTGCCAGCAAGATAGATGAAGTGGCTCAAAACAAGAAATAGACCAGATTTGTTTTGTATTCATTTTCTCCTCCCTCCCTCCGTAAAATCAACGGCCTGCTAAACCCAGTTTAGAGTTCTGTCCTTAAGGGGGCCATTCAGTTTCTCACAAAGCCACCCCCTTTGTTGATTTGTATTCCCTGTAAGCCATATCATCAGTCGCCCCTCCCTCCGTCAGGGCAACAGCAGACAATCGTTCCACGCCACGTTTCTGTGCAGACACCATACCACGGCAAGCATGGAGCCCACTCAGATCACTTTGGCAATTAGGAGCATATTAAACACCCCATGCATTATCCACCAGTATATGCAGCACCAGAAAAGAAACCGGGTGAGTAAGCGATGTCAGCGGGGTGACGAAAGTGATGAGGACATGGACCCAGACTTCTCTCAAAGCATGGGCCCTGGCAATGTGGGCATCATGGTGCTAATGCAGCAGGTTCATGCGGTGGAACACCGATTCTGGGCCCGGGAAACAAGCACAGACTGGTGGGACCGCATAGTGTTGCAGGTCTAGGATGATTCCCAGTGGCTGCAAAACTTTCTCATGTGTATGGGCACGTTCATGGAACTTTGTGACTTGCTTTCCTCTGCCCTGAGGTGCAAGAATACCAAGATCAGAGCAGCCCTCACCGTTGAGAAGCGAGTAGCAGTAGCCCTGTGGAAGCTTGCAACGCCAGACAGCGATCGATCAGTCGGGAATTAATTTGGAGTGGGCAAGTCTACTGCGGGGGGGCTGCTATGATCCAAGTAGACAACACAAAGATCTGCTGTTATCAAGGGTAGTGATCCTGGGAAATGTGCAGGTCATAGTGGATGGCTTTGCTGCAATGGGATTCCCTAACTGTGGTGGGGCCATAGAGGAACCCATATCCCTATCTTGGCACCGGAGCACCAAGCCGGAAAATGCATAAACTGCAAGGGGTACTTTTCAATAGTGCTGCAAGCACTGGTGGATCACAAGGGTGATGTTTCACCAACATCAACGTGGGATGGCCGGGAAAGGTACATGACACACACATCTTCAGGAACTCTAGTCTGTTTCAGAAGCTGCAGGAAGGGACTTTCTTTCCAGACCAGAAAATAACCATTGGGGATGTTGAAATGCCTATAGTTAGCTTTGGGGACCCAGTCTACCCCTTAATGCCATGGCTCATGAAGCCATACACAGGCAGCCTGGACTGTAGTCAGGAGCTGTTCAACTAAAGGCTGAGCAAGTGCAAAATGGTGGTAGAATGTGCATTTGGACATTTAAAAGCGCGCTGGCACAGTTTACTGACTCAGTTAGACCTCAGTGAAACCAATATTCACACTGTTATTACTGCTTCCTGTGCGCTCCACAATATCTGTGAGAGTAAGGGGGAAGATGTTTATGGCGGAGTGGGAGGTTGAGGCAAATCACCTGGCTGCTGGTTACGCACAGCCAGACACCAGGGCCATGAGAAGGGCACAGGAGGGTGCAGTGCACATCAGAGAAGCTTTGAAAACCAGTTTCATAACTGGCCAGGTTATGGTGTGAAAGTTCTGTTTGTTTCTCCTTGATGAAACCCCCTACCCCTTGGTTCACTCTGCTTCCCAGTAAGCTAACCACCCTCCCTTCAATCTCCGATTGCAGAGGCAATAAAGTCATTGTTGCTTCACATTCATGCATTCTTTATTAATTCATCACACAAATAGGGGGATAAACTACCAAGGTAGCCCAGGAGGGGTGGTGGAGGAGGGAAGGACAAGGCCACACAGCACTTTAAAAGTTTAAAAAAAAAAAAAAAAAAAAAAAAAAAAAATTATTGAATGCCAGCTTTCTGTTGCTTGGGCAATCCTCTGGGGTGGAGTAGCTGGAGGCTCCCCCACCCCGTTCTTGGGCACCTGGGTGAGGAGACTACGGAATTTGGGGAGGAGGGCAGTTGGTTACACAGTGGCTGTAGTGGCGGTCTGTGCTCCTGCTGCCTTTCCTGCAGCTCAACCATACGCTGGAGCATATTAGTTTGATCCTCCAGCAGCCTCAGCATTGAATCCTGCCTCCTCTCATCATGCTGCTGCCACCTTTCAGCTTCAGCCCTCTCTTCAGCCCGCCACTTCTCCTCCCGGTCATTTTGTGCTTTCCTGCACTCTGACATTGTCTGCCTCCATTCATTCGTCTGTGCTCTGTCAGTGTGGGAGGACAGCATGAGCTCAGAGAACATTCAATCGCACGTGCATTTTTTTCGCCTTCTAATCTTCGCTAGCCTCCAGGAAGGAGAAGATCCTGTGATCCTTGAAACACGTGCAGCTGATGAAGGAAAAAAAAAAAAAAAAAAAAAAAAAAAAAAAAAAAAAAAAGGAGGGACAGTGGTATTTAAAAAGACACATTTTATAGAACAATGGGTACACTCTTTCACGGTAAACCTTGCTGTTAACATTACATACACAGCACACGTGCTTTTGTTCCAAGGCCACATTTTGCCTCCTCCCAGCACGTGGCTAGCCCCTCCCCCCCCCAAATGGCTTACAGCGGGGAACATTTCTGTTCAGCCACAGGCAAACAGCCCAGCAGGAATGGGCACCTCTGAATGTGCCCTTAAGAACACCCCCCATTTCAACCAGGTGACCATGAATGATATCACTCTCCTGAGGATAACACAGAGAGATAAAGAACGGACGTTGTTTGAACGCCAGCAAACATACACTGCAATGCTTTGTTCTACAATGATTCCCGAGTATGTGCTACTGGCCTGGAGTGGTAAAGTGTCCTACCATGGTGGATGGAATAAGGCTGCCCTCCCCAGAAATCTTTTGCAAAGGCTTTGGGAGTACATCCAGGAGAGCTGCGAATGCCAGGGCAAATCAATCATTAAACATGCTTGCTTTTAAACCACGTATAGTATTTTAAAAAAGGTACACTCACCAGAGGTCCCTTCTCCACCTGGCGGGTCCAGAAGGTAGCCTTGGGTAGGTTCGGGGGGTACTGGCTCCAGGTCCAGGGTGTGAAACAGTTCCTGGCCGTCAGGAAAACCCCTTTCTCCGCTTGCTTGCTGTGAGCCATCATCTTCCTCGTCCCCAAAACCTGCTTCCGTGTTGCCTCCATCTCCACTGAAGTAGTCAAACATGGCTGGGGTAGTGGTGGCTCAACCCCCTAAAATGGCATGCAGCTCATCATAGAAGCGGCATGTTTTGGGCTCTGACCCGGAGCGGCTGTTCGCCTCTCTGGTTTTCTGGTAGGCTTGCCTCTGCTCCTTAAGTTTCATGTGGCACTGCTTCGGGTCCCTGTTATGGCCTCTGTCCTTCATGCCCTGGGAGATTTTGGCAAATGTTTTGGCATTTCGAAAACTGGAACGTAGTTCTGATTGCACGGATTCCTCTCCCCATACAGCAATCAGATCCTGTACTTCCCGTTCGGTCCATGCTGGAGCTCTTTTGCAATTCTAGGGCTCCATCAGGGTCACCTCTGCTGATGAGCTCTGCATAGTCACCTGCAGCTTGCCACGCTAGCCAAACAGGAAACTGAAATTCAAAAGTTCACTTTTCCTGTCAACCTGGCCAGTGCATCTGAGTTGAGAGTGCTGTCCAGAGTGGTCACAATGGATCGCTCTGGAATAGCTCATGGAAGCCAATACCATCTAATTGTGTCCACAGTACTCCAAATTCGACCTGGCAAGGCCGATTTCAGTGCTAATCCCCTTGTCGGGAGTGGAGTAAGAAAATCGATTTTAAGAGCCCTTTAAGTTGAAAAAAAGGGCTTCGTCGTGTGGACGGGTGCAGGGTTAAATCGATTTAATGCTGCTAAATTTGACCTCAACTCCTAGTGTAGACCAGGGCTAAGATTTTAATGATTCTACATCAGCCTCTCTCTCAACTTGATGTTACTCTCTAAACTGATGATGTAAGGGGAAATAGCATCATAGAGACTTCCCCGACTCCTTCCCCCACTCCCAAGTTTCTTGAAGTCCACTACAGAGTCTGTAGGCTTTGTTCAGCTTAGGAAAGGAAACACTGCCAATTAATTTCTTGTAGGTGCAGTTGAGTTTAAGTACTCAGAAAAATGGTCTCCTCCAACAGAATATCCTAGGCCCTAGATTTCCCCCACTCCCTTCTTTTGAAGGGAGCAACTGTGTAGATAAGACAATACATGATTGCATTCATCATTACTCTCATTAAGGTAAAACTTGACCTGTTGGTAGCCTTTTTACAGATCCTATCAAACACTATCACTACAAGTCGAAGGGGTAAAATGCCTTAATCTTAACTGTGGTATCAAAGATCTAAAATCACTAATATAAAACCGACTGATCAAATAAAAGTAGTCAGAAATTCTTCCTTTATTTGAGAAACTTTTGATAATTTTCTGCAAAGGAGACATGATTTGTTCTCTGTCCAGCCTGCTGTGAAACTGTGGGAACCCTCTAATTCTGAAATAATTTCTGTCTACTCAGTGCTAGGTCTTGCCAGGGCTGAGACCCGGCACCTCTACACTTCCAGTTCATAGCCCTGGTACCTCTCTTCTTGCCATGTCAATTATAAAAGTAAAAAACATTGCTTGAGCCCCAGCACACCTTTCATTACCATTTAAACACTGTACCTACTAGAAGAGCACGAACTAGTTACTTGTCTCTGAAAGACCCTTTATTAGAATAGATCAGATATCTGAATCCTTGAGTGCAAGGTCCATTATAGGGACTATTTGCAGCTTCTCTCCAGCCTTCTCGTCCATGGGAAAATGCCAAAGAAAATGCCTGATCAGAAGCAGACTATTCTGAACATTAAGTGTGCATGCACGTCTGTGTGTGGGAAAGCAATACAAAGCATACTGAAGGGCGCATTTCTCTTCACTCAAATAGTTCCATTAAAATCCATGTGACTCTTTGTAGAATAAGGTTCTACCAAAACATGAAGGCTGACAGAATCTGGCCCATAGCAAGCTGCGAAACTTCATTGTGTATTGGGTAGTTGCTTTCTTCTTAATTGTAGTATGTTTGTTCTCCTTGCAGATGACCTGCACTTTCAGCAACTTCCTGAGACAGAAATAGAATTAAGACTGAGCTGAAAAGACATTTTGGGAAGAATGAATTAAGTACAATAATTGTCAAAGTGACTATTGATTGTTTCTTCCTGAGTGACATGCTTCAAGGCTGGGAACATGCCAAACAGAATTACTTAGGAGCTCAAACTCCCTAAGTAACAAACAAAAACCCAAACCCCCATTCTTTAAGAGCTGAGAAAGTTCAAGCTAAAAAATAGGCAAAAGCAGCAAGTGAAAAGAGTGGAGAGTGGTAGCAGTTACATTGTAAGAAAATCTGAAGTGTGGTATTGGGGAGGGGGAAATCAAAACATGATATAATCTTGGATATTACCTTCTACATACACACATAGCATTATTTATATTATGGACTAGAGTAACATACAAGTCATCCAATTTTTCTGTTTACTTAATTTCTAGAGAGAGTTTCATAATTGGTTTGAGAGAATTACCCAGGAGGAATGTGGATAATTAAGTTATCTATGCAAAACCAACTTTAAAAAGTAATTTTAAATTAAAATTGAGGCAAGATAGTAGGTGGGCAAATGTCTTCTAGCATATATTTTTGCCACTGTTCTTTGTTGAAGTCCTCCACGTGGGGACACTGAACAAATTCAACATATCATTGCTAATGAAATGAGGAGTGATGGATAGAAATACCTAACACTATAGAATATAAATATTTAGAACTGACTGCTCCTATAAAACACATTGTATTGATTGTTTGTCTTGCCTGGTTGCCATTTAAATCTCCTGTGAACTACTATAATTTGTTTAAATTATCAGACAAATTAATGGGAGAAAAACTGCATCAGATATTCATGCATTAGAGATCAATGTTCCTTCTTTAAGGAGAGAAAAGATTTGATTTATATACATAATACAGTCATTTTCAGGTGTACAAAGGAATTTACATACAAATAATGAAATCATAATGAACCAACAAATCAATTCATTAAAAATATATTTTTAAATAAAATTTTTAAATTACTTTGGTGATTAAAAAAAGGAAAGTAACAGTTTAAGTTTAATGTCAACCTTTGTCATCAGAATCAGACCACTATACCCTTATTTTTGTTTGAGGCATGTAATCCAGAAGGTGACCTCTGCTGTATATCACACATACTATAATTTTAGTGAAATGAGTCCTAATGCCTTTTTTTCCCTTTTTGTAATTACTTTGAATCACTTACTGAATATTTAAGATTCAACACAAAATGCAGTAAGCTGAGTCTGCTGTCATCTAGTGAAATGAGTCATTTGACTAAAGATTCTTTTGAGTATTGCTTTTTCCAGGAAGAAATCAATCTCTCTCCTCAAAAATTAAAAACAGAGACGGCATCCCAGAGAAAATGGAAGGTATCAATTTGCATGCTGCTGGCATGCATCTGCTAACCCTTCACAAGGAAAGAGTATGATAAAAACAAACACCATTTGAAAAAAGGTCCTAACGCGTCTCTTATGTGCTTGTGGCTATAACCAACAAACCTTCCATCAACTGAGGGATCAATATTTTAATATCATTCAGAGTTCATTAACTGAATTACCACCTTCAAGTACTCCTTAATAACTTATAAAAAGGGCATTAACACTGTTATCTTTACCAATCAAAGAGGAGTTTGGAATATGCTGTCCAAAAACCTCACTAGGATATACCTTCTATATTTTCCATTTTCTTCCAACTTTTAATCCTATAGCCTTTTAATGAGCATTAATCCCCACAATACCCCAATTCTTGTAGCACATCTTCCTTATAAACTTACATCAAATAATAGGACAGATGGATTATGTGTAGATGCAGATAAATGTAGGGGAAGTGATTTTTCATGAGAAGCTAAATATACTGAATACTCTCCAACAGTATAGAGTTCAAGATGTACCTGCATAAAACTAGGAAATCCAGACTATCAGGTTTAAATTCTCCTCCAGCTAGTCACATGATCATTTTAAATGCTTCAAGGAGTAAATTGACTGACAATTGTTATACTTTCAAAACAAAATTTATTCTAGAGATTTTAGGTTCCTTTAGTTCAAAGATTAAGTGGTTTTCAAATCCCAGACTGGAATTAGGCTGCCATTCCCAAAAGTTATCAGTGCACTAGGGAAAAGGGTTGCAAGTATTGTGACAAAATTCCAAGCCTGTATTGGTGGGTCCTGTGCTTCCAGGCAGATTCAGTGGCCTCAGAAGCTCCCTAAGGCCCCAATGTGCCTTCCTTTCACAGTGTAGCGGCAAGGGTCACAGCCTATTGAGTTACTTTCATCACAGGCCAGTATGGGAGATAGGAAGGGGAAATACCCCACAGCCTTTGTTGCTCTGTAGCACTCAGTAGGCACAGTTCAGACTCCTGACTGGACCGAGGCCTGCTTCCCCTCTAAAGGGGATCTCTGTAGAGCATGGGGGAGGGGGAAAAACCTGGGCCCACCCTCTACTCCAGGTTCCAGCCCAGGGACCCTAATGGTAGCAGTTGTTGGCAGATTTCTCTTCACCCCTGAAGCTGCTTTGATTCCCTGGGCCACTTCCCCGTGGTCCCCTTTTTCCTAGCTTCACCCTTACCTTAGGATACAGCAATGCTTCCTCTCCTCCAGCTCCTTTCACCTAAGCTTCCCCTAGGGGGACTGGAAAGGAGAGCTTTCAAGCAGTATGAGCAAGACCTTGAATGGTTCCAGCTGTCTCCCTTAGTCTAATGGCCTTAACTGACCCTTTGCCAGTTAATTGGGGTCAGGTGCCAGCATTAGCCTAAAAACCTTAACTGGTTAATTGGCATCAGGTGTCTTGATTGGCCTGGAGTAGTCTTTGTTTGGCTATCCAGGGAACAGGGACCTGCTCATTCTGAGGCTGATATACCTGCCTTCTATTACTCTCTTATATCCTTCTGGTCCGTCTGTCACAGTAGATAATGGGTAAGAGACAGATCAACTTTAAAAAGAGGTGAGGGGGAAAAGCTGCATTTGGGGGTGAGATGAAACTGTATGTTGGTCTTAATGCACAAAAGAAAATTTGGATAGTTAGTTCTGAATGCACTGGACTAATGGTGTGAAATGAAGTACAGACTAAACTGAGACAAGGTGTGTCATGTAATATCTGTTATTGGCCAATTTCTGTTAGTGAGCAAGACAAATTATCACGCTTACACAGAACACTTCTTCAGGTCTCTGAAGACTGGCTCTACGTAAGCTCAAACTCTTGTCTCTCTCACCAACAGAAGTTGGTTCGTTCTCGTTCTCTCTCTCTCTCTCTCTCTCTCTCTCGAATCAACACAGCTACAACACTGCACATGTATAGACTAGTTGCCATTTGATAAATTCAAGGAGTTACTGCAAATGACACGTTTTGTTTATTTTAGTCTCACAAACAAAACTTTTTTTAGCCATTTATGTGTTACATATTTACACATCATAGTTTTCCCTTTAAATAAAAATAGGGCAACAAGAACCCTTCATTTGTAAGCCATTTTTTTTAATCAATGTGTCTAAAGGAGAAAGATGCCTTGTTGCTTTGGGTATATAAAATTGTAGCACACTGCTGGGGATACCCAAAGCGTGAGCCACTGTGTTACACCTCTGCCTCAGCAAGACTGAGTTTTGCTGGCAATTAGACTGTGTGTCAGCTCCCTGCCACACAAGTCTGTCTTCCTCACCAACAAACTCTTCAAGGATATCCCAGCCCAAACCTCATGTAGCATTCCAGCCCATGAGCACCTCAGATATTTCTGTGCAGTGCACGGCTCCCACCTGTAAATAAAGAGTGAATATATTAAGTTTTCTTCTGTGATTGTAATAATCTTTGCACAAAATATGCCTTATGAGGAAGTATTTGAAAAATAACTTGCTGTTCAATATTATGATGAAACGTTTGTAGCAACATTATGCATAAACTTATGAACTACCCCAGTATGATGTTATTAGCACATTGACTAGGCAAAAATTGTTAAACAGCTCCATCCTAAGCAAAGGAATATGTTTTTGCCTCAATTGACATACAAATAGTAAACAGAGTCCTTGAGACAGTCTTTGTTCAAGATAGTTTCTTTTACCCACAGTCCCCTTTCCATCTTTTTACTGGCCAGGATCCTTCACAGAGATCAAATCATTTGATTTGTCTCCTAAGGTGTCTTTATAAGGTGGAGTCTGGTCACTGTTCCTTACATCCTCAAAGGGTTCCTTTTGTCTAATGCTATGTCTACACTACCACCTATGTCACCAACTTAGGTCTCTCAAGGGTGTGAATATTGCACTCCCATGAGTGACTTAGGTTACAACAACATAAGTGCGAGTGTGAATAGCTCACACCAATCTATGCCACTCATGGGGGTGGTTTTTTTAAGCCAACAGGAGAGCTCTCTCCTGTCTACATAGAGTGTCTTCAAGAGACAGGCTGCAGCAGCACAGCTGTATTGATACAGCACAGAATATGTAGACATGGCCTAAGTCAGGAAGGCCTCCTGAGGATACTGGGGAGCCATGTTAATTCTCTGTCTCTCAAGTTCCAGACTAGGATAACCCCAGATGGTTTAGCTCTTGTTCTGGAAAGACTGATTTATTTGATAAACATTGTCATACACATGTACAAGATAGTCCTTAGCTGGCCTTCTCAACCAGCTTGGAGATTCTTATGGCAACTTAATGACAAGTATGTTCAGTCAACATTTATGGTATCTCTCTTTGGTGGTAAAATTTATGGTACATAGGATGCAAATTCTCTCAGAGAAAGTGATGTATTTATTTCTATCTAGACAACCGTTTTTTTTCTGTTTTGATAAGATAGTGACTACAACTAAACAGAGATAAGGACTGTTTTTTTCTAAAATCCTTTCAAATATTCTCAACATTGTATCTATTGTGATCAATTCAGTAATTAATCTATCGCTGTACACAAATCTCTAACAAACAAGTGACTAAGTCCTACTTCAACATTTTCAGCCTTCTCAGTAACTTGAAGCTATTATTGCAGTCTCTCTCAAGTATACCTTGTGAGCAGCAGGATAAAAACAACACTATTACATCTCAGTTATTTGTTCCAGTTCAAAGAAAAAATCAAGTTCAACTGTTTCGAGGCTTCAAGAAACAACTCACGATTGAGTTTGTAACTTTAATCAAAAACACACATCATCAAAGAATTTGGCGCTTTGAGAATTCCAGCAGAAAATATCAAATGCAGTCAATAAGCACCGCAATGGAGCTAGTGATCATGGCATTTATTTTTGCGTTAATAAGTACATATCCATGAAAAAACTGTTGCACCACCATAGCATAGGCCTATAACATTTTGCAGAGAACTCTTTTGGATTTCACTGATAACAGAGGTCTGTGCATCTTTTCTTCATTACAGTGCTGTGATAAACAACTCATCCTGCTGCCAGGTGTGGAGATCCCCAGATTGTTCATTTTCTGACATGATTCTGAAGTGTTTGGAAAAGAACTGAGTGGCTGCCATTCTTTTCAAGTTCTGAAGAATCCAGACACACTGCATATTATCATCACTCTGTGAAGACAGATCTCTGAAAGAAGATCGGGGGGGGGGGGGAGGGTGTTTATATGCATGTGCTAAAGTGTAAAGGTTATGATGGAACCCTATATTTAAATACATATAAATAGCAACAAAGCAGAGAAGTCTAAGAAACCAGTAGATTTTGTTCTTCATAGCTTGTGTTTAAAAGTTATACATAACATAGTGCTTCAGCAGTTCCCTGCTCCATTAGACCTGTATTGACAAGCAGACTGTATTTCACAGGAAAATTGAGGTCACAAGGTAAAGAATATTTGGAGAAAGCTCTTCTTGTTGTCCAGTTTGCAGTCATCTCAAAATACTGTGCCTTGATGTCCGCAGACCATTGCCACTTTGATGAGGATTTGTACATGCTCATGATTTGTTTCCAGGGATCTTCCTGTTGCTGAGGAAGTACTAGTACATTCTCTGAAACGGTTTGCCAAGATTCTAGGAGACTGTGTATACATTTCTCAGTGGAATTCAGACAAGGTTTCTTTTAGTGCCTGCCTCTGCTGGGTGGTTTTATACCCTTAGTGAGTCTAGCCAGAACATAACTTTGGAACCTGCCTTGCTTGGGCTAAAAATGTCCATGGTAGTATTGACAGCCAATAAGAAAACTTGTCTGTCTGGGAACTGAATGGGATGGATTTTAGGATAGAGCATATGCCAGTGATGGGGAAGAATCTTCTTGGCATCTTCAATACAAAGGCAAATGCAACTGAACACAGTGAAGATGAAAGAGAAACGCTACTTACTAGTATGCTAGTAACGCTATGCTACTTACTAGTTTAATGCAAGATTCTACACTGTTACCTGATTTATGGATTACATATTAATTATACTGATTGTGTAAGAATTCCCAGTTAACCCACTAAGGTTTGACAGGGTCTTACCCCACGCTAGCCCAGCAAGGTACACTGAGATTGTATAGAACTTGTATCTGTTGTAGGAGCAGCAGTGATCTGTATGACTATGTTATGTATAACCTGTATGCTTAAAAGGTCTACGACACTTTCCCTCCCACACCCCCTTTTGTCTCCTCTCCTTCTTTGAATACCTGTGAAGTGGCTTTCCCCATCCCCGTCATCCCACTCCCTCCTGGAATGCTTGTGAGATGAATGGGCTGCTTGAACAGCTGGAAAATCAGAAGAGCTCCCAGGTAGACAATGTGTCTGGGACTCTAATTAGGTAGCGCTCACATACCCAATGCACTGGCTGAGGTGGAGTGTGACCAACCAGACACGGCCAAGTCATCTCTAGTCACAGGCCATGAGGAGCAGGTACTTAAAAGGGGAAGGGGCCACGTGCTCAGGAGTGCACTCAAGCTTGTAAATTCCGTGAAGGCCCTTCACCTGGATTGCCTGACCAGTGGTTCATCGCGTTGCATTGCATCGTGCCTCGGGAAGACTTACCTTCATCGCACCATCCATCACTGTGCTGTGGGACACTTACCTTGAAGGATCCTGACATCTCCAGTGCCATGCCTGTCCTGGGAGCATGAGTATGAGAGAGAGTGTGTGACACCCTCTGACCCCCGCTTCTTTTGAGCTTAGCTATCAGTATAATAAATGTGATGGTTTCTGCCAAACTCTGGTGGGTCATTAGTCCTCTCTAAGCTTACTAGCTGGCCCAATTTTGGGTACCATTAATGGTGGAGAATGCAGGCAGTTTAGTGAAGGATTTGACCCAAGAGTAGGAGTCCCCTGGTGCCCCCCGGTAGTCTCTTGAGTGGGGCCAGTTCAAGCCTGTGTGAAGAAGTGGTAGCTAGCAACCCACTGCAGGGAGAAAAGGAAGCCACTGTTGAGGAGAAGGAAAAGGCCAAGCAGCCTGAGCAAGAAGACACCCCCCCTTGGGGAGCGGCGCCACCACTTGTGGTGTTGTTGGAATAGCTCCAAAAGAAAGGGGCAGACCCATGAATGCCAGGGGCAGTTCCACCTGGGAATAAAATTCATGAGTTGGAGAAGGAATGGGATATGTGAAAGGCACAGGTTCTGACTGTGGAAGTAGAGAATGCTGCTCTGAGCCAGGCAGTTACCTGTCTGTAAGATCTGGTCCTGGAGAAGTCCGCCCGGGAGAACAGGGTCCGGGGGGCTTATTCAGCCTGGGTCACTGCTGTTGGGGTGAAAGCCTGGGGGGGAACCATATGATGATTTGGATGGGGATATCTGGTATGATCCAGATCCCCTGGATTCAGACCCCCAGATGGCCGGACCCCAGACACCGTGTTGCGGCGGTCCGGAGGGTGGTCCAAAACAATGGGCCTGCGCAAGGCAGCTCCAAGTACCGGACACACTGGGGCAGAGACCTAGTTGACTCTTGCACAAACAATAGAGTTGGCAAAAATCCTGGAGGGAAAACGTGGACACCTCAAAGGAGCAGGGTCTGCCGCGGTGGGAGCACTGTGCTAATTTGTTACTAAGCTTCTATCTTTCCGCCTCCGAACTGGAACATCAGGACAGCTGGTGTCAGCTGAAGAGTTACAGAAATACCATGGTTATAGTGTTGCGACAAAGTCTGTGTTCAGTGTTCTGTGTTCTGTGTTGCATGTTCTGTGTCTGTCTCTGGTGAGTGTCCTGTGCTAGCATTGGGTCCAGAGAGACAGAGGATACTACACTAGACAAGGTAAATGCTTTTTCCTCTCTCTACTTCCCCCATCTCCAACCAAATTATCAATCACATCCACCTCTGTCCAAAAGACTTTGGTCCCCAATATATGAGATTTATTTTTTGTTAAGTTCTCTAACAATCATTTTGTTGTTAAGTTTTGTTATTGACACATTTGTATAGTTAGTTACATTTTCTTGTATTGTTAATTCCACTTTACAGCTGTGGTACTTCTACAAATTTTATATGTTGTGTGTACTGTGACAAAGTTCCTGCTCTACCTTGGTGGGTCTTGCGCTTATTGGCAGATTTGCTCACCTTGGAGCTTCACGGCAGCCCTCAGCTTGGCCGTTTTTCTGAACCCACAGTCCAGGTCGACTCCTCCTGTGTCTGACCAGGAGTTGGGAGGATTTTGGGGGGAACCCGGGTCTGCCCTCTATTCCGGGTTCCAGCCCAAGGCCCTGTGGTATGCAGCTGTTTAGAGAGTGTCTCCTGGAACAGCTGTGCAACAGCTACAATTCCCTGGGCTACTTCCCCATGGCCTCCTCCCAACACCTTCTTTATCCTCACCATAGGACCTTCCTCCTGGAGTCTGATGATGCTTGTGACTCCTCAGTCCTCCAGCAGTCTGCGTTCTCACTCTCAGCTCCTATTGCCTCTTGTTCCCCGTTCCGCACATGCACACCACAAACTGAAGTGAGCTCCTTTTTAAAACCCAGGTGCCCTGATTAGCCTGCCTTAATTGATTCTAGCAGCTTCTTGATTGGCTGCAGATGTTCTAATCAGCCTGTCTTAATTGTCTCCAGAAAGTTCCGATTGTTCTGGAACCTTCCCTATTCCTTTACCCAGGGAAAGAGACCTACTTAGCCTGGGG